>NC_047505.1:11048097-11225597 GCF_902827115.2 Pseudochaenichthys georgianus | reverse complement strand
ACAACACACACACACACACACACACACACACACACACACACACACACACACACACACACACACACACACACACACACACACACACACACACACACACACACACACACACACACACACACACACACACACACACACACACACACACACACACACACACACACACACACACACACACAACACACACACAGACAAACAATATCATTTGTTGATGCAAGTTTGAGTCTCTTTTGTAGCCATTGTAGTTTTACTTTGTCTCTGTAATGATATTTTGTCTTTTCTTTATTTTCCTGGTCATTATGAGTGTCTTTATAGTTGTTTTGTGTCTCTGTAGGTCTTTGCAGACAAGAAATGGAAAGTAAAAAATGGGGCAGCTCTTGGTTATCAGTGAGGAATATAACGTAAGACAGGATTCTGATGAGACACGATAACCTGTAGACTGCAGCAATATGCCTATGAAAATAATGTAGAAATTGTAGGCTAAAGCTTATGTTAGAAGTTAAAGACAGTTAGCTAGCTAAAAGTTCTATTAAATAATATGTAAAAAAAGTATCTTTCACACAACTACTGCCGGTCCATCTCATCAGACCTACCTAGAGTAACCTCTACCCAGGGCCGGACTGGGACAATAAGTCAGGCCGGGAATTATACACCCAGCCAGGCCACTACCAGTTTTCTTTTGTGCCATTTTCCTGGATTTATTTGCCAATATTTACAGCGTTGCTGCCCGTAGTGATAGCCCTAAACTTTAAATCTACTACCCCAGAATAAACATATGGACATGGTTTACTATTTAAAAAAAAAAGTGCAAATCTATTTAGGAACCTATCCATGTGAACATATTTTAAGTGGAGGTGGACCTCAAATCCTCTAGGGGGGTACCCGGTAAGATTTTTTTTTTTAAATGTTGGACTTAAATGCATCAATCTGGTGCATTTTGAGGGGGAAATAAAGGGACTAGATCCATATGAAACAGAACTGTATACATTTAAATAATCATAAAATCATAAGTACATGGCCATAACCAATAACATACCATATCCAATATGAAAAAACATTGAAACTTGTTTATTTATTTGTTTTTGGTTCATTTATAGTTGTGAGTGTGTCTGGGCTCCTGAACCAGCCTCTCCTGTCTCCCCCCTGCTCCTCTTTGAGGCAGCATCAAAGACTAGATTTAGCTCTCAACATGTTTTTAAAGTTTATCTTACCTTTTTTCACCTAGGTAAACTTTTTTTTTTATTATTCATGCATATTTTACTAATCACTCCCCCTTCAAATGGAAATATGTACATAAATGGTGACCAAACCGTTTGAGACCCACTGAGAACTTAGACTCAGCGTTTCTCAAAGTGTGGGGCGCGCCCCACTGGTGGGGCGCAGAGATGTGATAGGTGGGTCGCGGAAAAAAAAAAAAAATTAAAAAAAAAAATTCTAATATTTTTTTTACATTTTTTTTTCACATTTATTTATTATTTATACACTGGTGTAATATCAAAACAACGGACCGCCCGGGGTGCAAATGTATCAATGAAAAGCGACCCTCTACCACACAAAACAACACCTGTAGATAACCCAATTTGTGTTCTTTGAAATTGAAAAGGATATTGCATTGTGTTTGTTACTTTCGTTGACAGTTGTTATTGCTATGGAAACAAGAAACGTTTCACAGCGGGCGGAACTTGTCATAAAGTCCGCGATAATAAAGCCCACCCATTTAGAGGGAAGATATGATTGGTCAATTGTACTGTCATTTGACATTACTCTCGTTCAGTTACTATAGCTGGCCCTCTGTGAACTCACAGCAGGACGTCCAATCAGCTCCTGTCTTCACAGACTCGCAGAGAGGAGCTTCTTTCATTTAACCCTTCACATTCAAACAGAAACTCAATAGGCAGATTCAAAGGATTTATTTCTTTGGAAATGTTATTTTAAATACAATTTAATCAAGTTATTTTTGGTAAAACTATTGACAAATATTACTAAAAACATATTTTAAAAAAATATATAAAGAAAAATATAATTTGTTTTAATGTTTTTAAATATTATTTTGTAGAATATCTTAGGCCCTCAGAGACAGGCTCGCCACTGGTAAAAATCTCTCATACACACGTGTGAAACGCTCTCACAGACACACACAACAGCGTTGCAGTCGGGAAGAAAAGCAATGTGGAGCGAGAGAGCGAGAGAGCAAGAGAGAGAGCACACCTTTATCTATTTAATAAAGTAAGAAATCATTCCAATGTGTACTATAGGACAGTAACAAGTTTAAAAGGAGAGTGATTAGTCAAATATGCATAAATAAAAAGAAAGAATGCTAACTAGGTAACATAAGATAAGAATAAACAAGTTTAAATGATTTGTTGTGATCATATTCTAAAGATGTTTGGATTATTGAAAAGTATACAGCTCCCTTTCATCTGAGTGTTGAGAGCTGTATCCATAAATTCATGTTGGGCTCAAAGTATCGCTGCTCGATTATGGCAAAAATCATAATCTCGATTATTTGGGTCAATAATTGATATCACGATTATTAAAAACGATTAACCATTTACTTTGAAAAACATCAATTTATTGATGAAAATAATTTGAAAAGTATGTTTTTAACACTTGATTACCCTGAACTTTAAGTATAATTCAACTGAAAAACCAAAAAATAATATATTAATTAATTTAAAAAAAAAAATCGTTTTATTTCGATTATGTTGTTTTCATAATCGTTGCACGCCAAAATCGTAATTGCGATTAAAATACGATTTAATTGAGCAGCCCTAGCTCAAAGTGCACCAGATTGATGCATTCAACTTCAACATTTAAAAAAAATCTTCCTCGGGGTGCATGCCCCAGGACCCTCGAGGATGTGACGTCCACCACCAAATAAAGCAGGTTAAAATAATTAAATTGCATACATTTTATTTTAGTAAACACTGAAAACGAGTCCCACAGACCCAAACAGCACTCAAAGGTTAAAGGTAGCATATAATAATGTTAAAATGTGCTAAATATATACACTGCAAAAAAACAAAAAAGAGGAGTAAAAGT
The DNA here is from genome assembly GCF_902827115.2 of Pseudochaenichthys georgianus. Lineage (NCBI taxonomy): Eukaryota > Metazoa > Chordata > Actinopteri > Perciformes > Channichthyidae > Pseudochaenichthys > Pseudochaenichthys georgianus. Next base: position 11,222,558 of record NC_047505.1, on the reverse strand, counting down.
TACGGAGCCCTGGAGGGTTCATTGAGAGAAAAATAAATAAAACGTGGCCACGCTTTAGTAACTCGTGCGCACGAGTTACTAAAGCGTGCGCACGAGTTACTAAAGCGTGCACACGAGTTAATAAAGCATGACCTCGTTTTATTTAAATTGAGGGATTCCTGTCCGTGACTCACAGAATCTGCTGCCCACAGCTGTTTTATAGAAGGAAAACATCCTTCACTTTATGAAATCTCTGTGGCACCAGTGGCCTGTACTACGAAGCAGGAATTGCTATTTACACTATTCATTCATGAAGTATGACGCTGCGCTGTCAGCATGCGTCTCCATGTTTGTGATTGGTCAAATGTTGGACAGAGAAACCCTGGTTGATTTGCTGAGTTGATAACCAGCTTCGTAGGACCGCTTAGCGACATCGCGTTTGTTAGGGTTAGTTAAGCCGGGTAAATCAAACATATCCAGGGTCTGTTGAACTGGCTTCGTCGTACAGGGCACTGGAGGCAGTAACGTGTAATTCAGCAGAATCTAGAAGAGCAGCACCAGCTGCAAAGAGCGGTGCCTTTTACGGTTTACTTCACTGCGTTGCCCTTCATTAGAACCGCTGGATAGAGATCGAGGCTGCTACGTTTAACCACACACACCTCTACACACATCGAACTACCAGAGTATTCCCCCTCGTTTTATGAAGGATATGTCCTGTCACCGGGGCGCATGCTGTGTGTGTGTGTGTCTGTGTGTGTGTGTGTGTGTGTGTGTGTGTGTGTGTGTGTGTGTGTGTGTGTGTGTGTGTGTGTGTGCTCAGCTCCGCTCTGTGTGTGGGTGTTCGGTGTGTTTGTGTGTGTCCGACACCCCCGACATTTGTTTTCAAATTACCACGAACAGTAATTTACACAAATCTGGTTCTCCATAGTTGTATGTGTATTCCCAAATGAAAGAAATTCGTTTAATCTTAATCTCGATGTGCTATAGTCCTGCCGGAGTGCACCGGAACGAACGATACTATCATAAACAAATGCCCACACACACACAAAACGAGGCCACGCTTTAGTAACTCGTGCGCACGCTTTAGTAACTCGTGCGCACGCTTTAGTAACTCGTGCGCACGAGTTACTAAAGCGTGCGCACGAGTTACTAAAGCGTGCGCACGTTTTATTTATTTTTCTCTCTGTGAACCCTCCAGGGCTCCGTAAAAAGTAGCTCACGACTTGTTTTATTTTTTGAAAGTAACCCTCATCCTAAAAAAGGTTGGAGACCCCTGTCATAGAACGATACATTTGACAATTTTAAGCTTGGCCTACCATTTTATTGGAGCGATGAGGAACAGGTGGGGCTTGAAAAGGCCCACCTGTTCAAAGTGGGGAATGACAGAAAAAGTTTGAGAACCACTGACTTAGACTAAGTTAACTATCTAAACACTCAAGAGAGTCCTTTACCTCACCTGAGCTGTAGTTATCACACTCTCAGGTGAGGTAAAGGACTCTCCTCCACCCAGGGGCGGTTCTAGGGGGGGGGGGGGGCAGGGGGGCCAGTGCCCCCCTAACACTGACCTCTGACCCCCCTGTGGCCCCCCCAACAATGAAAAGTGTTTTGTTTTTTTAAATGTATATTTTCTGGTACTCGGTTTGCTAAAAACCGCAGGATTGTGTTGCTGTAATGTGAGATTGTGCAGACACACTTATGTAAAGTAGAGATGTAACTGTTCATTGCCTTTATTTTTATATAAATATGGTGTGAGTGCAAACATTGCACTATAACTTAAGCTGAAGCTAACAATAATAACTATAAGATCTATCTGAAATAAATAAGTGTACTGAAACAAATACCAATAACTGTATTGCATTGTTTTCTTATGCACAATTACTTCATACTGTCTATTTCTCTTTTTCGTCCTGCATTTATTGTGCCCCCCTCACACAATAACTGGCCCCCCAGTGGCCCCCCCAGTCAAATTGGTCTAGAACCGCCACTGCCTCCACCTTGTTGACAGCTCATGATATCCGTTAGCGCAGTTAGCTAGCACCAGATGCTAACAACAAAACACGTAACCGGTGCGCGCGTTTTCTCTCTCGCTCGCACCCGCTACACACACACACACACACCCTCCCGAGCTTGAATGACACACAGAGACCAATCGAGGGCATTAGTATGATCTGTATGAAAGTGGCCATGTCGGCAGGCCACATTATGTAGACAGCCAGTCACCCTCTGTGAGACAGAGTCAGACCCACATTTGTGCAGCGTTGCGTTCACAATACATACAAAAAAAAAAATTCCTCAGGCCAGCATGCCACTTAGCAGACCAGGCCATCGGGAAACCTCCCGGTCCTCCCGATGGCCAGTCCGGGCCTGCCTCTACCGCTCCAAGAGTGAGCTGCTCTAAATATCTGAATGGAACATTCCGACATAACCCGATATCACTGGTTCATGACATACACTGAACAAAAATATAAATGCAACACTTTTGTTTTTGCTCCCATTTTTCATGAGATGAACTCAAAGATCTAAAACATTTTCTATATACACAACATAACCATTTCTCTCAAATATTGTTCACAAATCTGAAAACATCTGTGATAGTGAGCACTTCTCCTTTGCCGAGATAATCCATCCCACCTCACAGGTGTGGCATATCAAGATGCTGATTAGACAGCATGATTATTGCACAGGTGTGCCTTAGGCTGACCACAATAAAAGGCCACTCTAAATTGTTCAGTTTTATCACACAGCACAATGCCACAGATGTCGCAAGTTTTGAGGGAGCGTGCAATTGGCATGCTGACAGCAGGAATGTCCACCAGAGCTGTTGCCCGTGAATCGAGTGTCCATTTCTCTACCATAAGCCGTCTCCAAAGGCGTTTCAGAGAATTTGGCAGTACATCCAACCGGCCTCACAACCGCAGACCACGTGTAACCACACCAGCCCAGGACCTCCACATCCAGCATGTTCACCTCCAAGATCGTCTGAGACCAGCCACTCGGACAGCTGCTGCAACAATAGGTTTGCATAACCAAAGAATGTCTGCACAAACTGTCAGAAACCGTCTCAGGGAAGCTCATCTGCATGCTCGTCGTCCTCATCGGGGTCTCGACCTGACTCCGGTTCGTCGTAACCGACTTGAGTGGGCAAATGCTCACATTCGATGGCGTCTGGCACGTTGGAGAGGTGTTCTCTTCACGGATGAATCCCGGTTTTCACTGTTCAGGGCAGATGGCAGACAGCGTGTGTGGCGTCATGTGGGTGAGCGGTTTTCTGATGTCAATGTTGTGAATCGAGTGGCCCATGGTGGTGGTGGGGTTATGGTATGGGCAGGCGTATGTTATGGACGACGAACACATGTGCATTTTATTGATGGCATTGTGAATGCACAGAGATACCGTGACGAGATCCTGAGGTCCATTGTTGTGCCATTCATCCACGACCATCACCTCATGTTGCAGCATGATAATGCACGGCCCCATGTTGCAAAGATCTGTACACAATTCCTGGAGGCTGAAAACATCCCAGTTCTTGCATGGCCAGCATACTCACCGGACATGTCACCCATTGAGCATGTTTGGGATGCTCTGGATCGGCGTATACGACAGCGTGTTCCAGTTCCTGCCAATATCCAGCAACTTCGCACAGCCATTGAAGAGGAGTGGACCAACATTCCACAGGCCACAATCAACAACCTGATCAACTCTATGCCAAGGAGATGTGTTGCACTGCGTGAGGCAAATGGTGATCACACCAGATACTGACTGGTTTTCGGACACCCCCAGACCCCCCAATAAAGCAAAACTGCACGTTTCAGAGTGGCCTTTTATTGTGGCCAGCCTAAGGCACACCTGTGCAATAATCATGCTGTCTAATCAGCATCTTGATATGCCACACCTGTGAGGTGGGATGGATTATCTCGGCAAAGGAGAAGTGCTCACTATCACAGATGTTTTCAGATTTGTGAACAATATTTGAGATAAATGGTTATTTTGTGTATATAGAAAATGTTTTAGATCTTTGAGTTCATCTCATGAAAAATGGGAGCAAAAACAAAAGTGTTGCATTTATATTTTTGTTCAGTGTAGAAGCCATTGAACAAAATCCAGACTATTGAATTAAAATATTACTATTCTAATAAAAGAGAAAAAGCACCAAATCATCTCAAAATAGGTGTGTCCTAGTCATCCAGTGTAGTAATGCAGTGCACTCCGGTGCTCATAGCTACATTTACAAACACACCTGCAATTATTCAGTTTCCCTTTTTGTAGTAATGTTGTGTCCATTTTTTGTTGTAATGCCTCTTTATCATTTTATTCATTTGTTGATGAAGGCCGAGGGGCCTGCTTAGTTTTTCATCCATGCTCACAGTGTTATCCTGATTGGACCAGTCTATTCACTGGTATCATGCTGGGACCAGTCTAATTCACTGGCATCATGCTGGGACCAGTCTAATTCACTGGTATCCTGCTGGGACCAGTCTAATTAACTGGTATCCTGCTGGGACCAGTCTATTCACTGGTATCCTGCTGGGACCAGTCTAATTCACTGGTATCCTGCTGGGACCAGTCTATTCACTGGTATCCTGCTGGGACCAGTCTAATTCACTGGTATCCTGCTGGGACCAGTCTATTCACTGGTATCCTGTCTGACAGTGGTGCAGTCCTTGTACCTGCTGAGGTCCCAGATGCGGGCCACGCCCTGCGACAGGAAGCTCCTGCAGGTGGTGATCATCTGGTTAGTGACCTTGAGCAGCAGTGAGGTCATCCTCTCTGAGGTGTTGTAGTACTGTGATATGGTGTGGATCATCCTGATGCTGCTCATCAGACGGGGGATATGCTCCAGCAACCGGGTCTGTCAGAGCCACAGAGAGAGAGAAGGAAGGTGAAGAGATCAACATTCAAAATAAAACATTCAATTTTTTTACATGGCTTTTTCTTGTACATAACTGACACAAAATGTGGAAGAAAATAAAGAAAGCCATTTAAATGCAATTCTTCGGTTTGAATGAATAGTTTTGCAGTGTGTGTGTGTGTGTGTGTGTGTGTGTGTGTGGTCTAGCATTACTATACTTGTGGGGACCTACATCTGTTTACATAGTCACGTGTGGGGACTGGCTTCCCTTATGGGGACAAATTGGAGGTCCCCATGAGGGGAATCATTCATTTTAGGGTGAAGACTTGGTTAAGTTTAGGATTAGGGTTAGGGTAAGGGTTAGGGTTAGGCACGTGTTGGTTATGGTTAAGGTTAGGATAAGTCTCCAGGAAATGCATGTAAGTCAATGTAATGTCCCCTGAAGTGATGTATACATGGTGTGTGTGTGTGTGTGTGTGTGTGTGTGTGTGTGTCATAGTCTGCTCCATCATTCACCAGTAGTTTTCCATTCACCTGTCTCACCTGTTTTCCACACCCACTCGTTAACTCACTCTCTTTCTCTTCTGCACCCATTAGCTTCTGCCAGTATTTAAACTCGCACCTGACACACACTCTTTGCCAGATTGTACTTTGCCTCATGCTTGTCTCTCCCGCGTTCAACACTAGATTGCCTACCCGGTTCCGACCCTGCCTGTCCCCGACCTGCCTGCTCTGCCTGTTTCCTGATCCTGCCTGTCCCTCGACTATCCTGCCTGGCCTGTTATCCGACCCTGCCTGTATCCACGCTGACCGCCTCGCTTACTCCCTGACCCTCTGCCTGTCCCTGACTCACCTTCTGCCCGCTGTCCTCCGGTGCGTTATACTGCCCGGTTGGTATTCCTCCGATCCAGTGGAATCTCCAATAAAGGATATTACCAATTCTCCTTGGTTTCTCGAGTGCTGCATTTGGGTTCTCCTTAAGACTGTGACAGAACAATCTGGCCAGAACATGGACCCAGCGCACTCCTCTTCACCAAGAGACCGTTTCGAGAGAGTTGAGGACGCTCTCCAGAGGCAGGAAGCCTCGATAGCCGCCCTGGCCACCGAGGCTCATCATGCTACATCTTCACATGACCAGACGCTAACCTATTTAGCTGCGCAGCTACAGCAGCTAACGGCTACTGTGCAGCAGCTAGTGGCAGGAGTGGCTGCTCCAGCGCCTCTTCCTATGCTGTCGACACCCGCTTCTGCATCACCTCTGATGGGATTTACCCCGGAGCCTCGGGTGGGAACTCCGGAGCGCTACGCCGGGGAACCGGAGGGTTGCAGCCCGTTTCTTACGAACTGTTCTATCCTGTTTGCACTGCAGCCACACACTTTCGCTTCTGAAGCTGCTCGTGTGGCGTTCACGGTCAATCATTTGACTGGGAAAGCCCGACTGTGGGGCACAGCGGAATGGGAGCAACAAACACCCGCCTGCTCTTCGTTCCCCGCTTTTTCTGCGCAGCTGCGCAAGGTGTTTGGACCCGTGTCTCTGGGTCCAGACGCTACAGGAGGACTATTGAACCTGAGCCAGGGTAATGGATCTATAGTGGATTATGCCATTGAGTTTCGCACCCGGAGCCGCCTCAGCAACTGGAATTCTGCAGCCCAGTGTGACGCCTATCTGCGTGGGTTGGCGGATTACATCAAAGATGAGCTTGTGTCGTTTGATTTGCCCAATTCACTGGATGGGTTGATTGAACTGACTTCCGCATGGATCGGCGCATCCAGACACGGAGACGGGAGCGACGATCGGCGGAAGTTCAACATGCCTGGGCGCCCCGACGTCCGAGTTTGGCTGCGACTCCTCACCTCACTCCAGATGAGCCCATGCAGGTGGGTCGCACCAACCTCACTTTGGAGGAACGTGAGCATCGCAGACGTCGTAACCTGTGTCTCTACTGCGGCCGGGCCGGCCATTTCGTTTCTCACTGCCCGGTAAAAGGCAAGGCTCAGCAGTAATGGGGAACATACTGGTGAGCCAAACCCCTGGATTTGTTCCCACTCAGAGACCATTGAGCCACGCCAGGTTGCTATTGCCGGATAGCTCTCAGGCTCTTGCAGTTTTTATTGACTCTGGTTCGGACGCGAGTATTATGGATGAAGAGCTTATGCTGCAGTTGGGTATAGACCGGGTTCCCTTATCTCGCCCCAGTTCCAGCCAACGCCTTAGACGGTCACCTGCTGGGACAGTGACTCATCAGACTGTACCCGTTCACATGCTCCTGTCTGGGAACCATCACGAGACTATTCAGTTTCATGTTCTCCGGTCTCCACATATCCCGCTTATCCTGGGTTACCCATGGCTCCGCCGCCACAACCCTAACATTGACTGGGAGACGGGAGCCATTTTGGGATGGAGCCCCTCTTGTCATCAGATCTGTCTGAAACAGGCTGCCGCGCCTCAACGCTCGGGGAACCCCAGCCAAGTTCTGGATGTTACAGGAGTTCCACCGGAATATCTGGACTTCAAGGAAGTATTCAGCAAGTCGAGGGCTACTTCCCTACCACCACACCGGCCCTACGACTGTGCCATCGACCTGCATCCGGCACCAGCCCTCCCAGGGGTCGATTGTACTCCCTGTCTGCTCCGGAAAGAGTTTCCATGGAGACTTATATCAATGACGCTCTGGCGGCTGGGATTATTCGCCCGTCCTCATCACCTGCTGGCGCAGGGTTCTTCTTTGTAGAGAAGAAAGACAAGACCCTAAGGCCCTGTATCGACTTTCGGGGTCTTAATAACATTACAATCAAGAATCGATACCCACTGCCTCTTATCTCTTCTGCATTTGAGTTGTTGCAGGGAGCAACCATATTCACGAAGCTGGACTTGCGTAACGCGTACCACTTGGTACGTATTCGCGAGGGGGATGAGTGGAAGACCGCCTTCAACACCACCTCGGGGCACTACGAGTACCTAGTCATGCCTTTTGGGCTTACCAACGCCCCTGCAGTATTCCAGGCGTTGGTAAATGATGTGCTCCGAGACATGTTGGACCGACACGTGTTTGTTTACTTGGATGACATCCTGATCTTTTCCAAGACACTGAAAGAACACGTGCACCACGTCCAGGCGGTTCTCAGGAGATTACTCGAGAACTCGCTGTTTGTTTAAAACGGAGAAGTGCGAGTTTCACACATCCTCTGTCTCTTTTCTGGGATACATCGTGGGACAAGGGAGCATCGAGATGGATCCTGCCAAGGTTGATGCAGTCACTTCCTGGCCGGTTCCAGATTCCCGGAAGCGGCTACAACAGTTCCTCGGGTTCGCCAACTTCTACCGGAGGTTCATTCGTGGATACAGTACCTTGGCCGCTCCTCTCACAGCCCTGACCTCCTCTAAGGTCATGTTCCAGTGGTCCTCCTCGGCTGAGGAGGCATTCCAGAACCTTAAGGCGAGGTTCACCTCCGGCCCCATCCTCCGAGTACCCGATCCTGTAAGACAGTTTTGTTTTGGAGGTGGATGCTTCTGATATGGGGGTGGGAGCCATCCTGTCTCAGCGAGCAATGGACAGCCAAAAACTCCATCCCTGTGCTTTCTTTTCAAAGCGTTTGACTCCAGCGGAAAGGAATTATGATGTGGGAAACCGGGAGCTGCTAGCAGTGAAGTTGGCTCTGGAGGAGTGGCGTCACTGGCTCGAGGGGACCAGTCAACCTTTCCTGGTGTGGACCGACCACAAGAATTTGGAGTACATCCGGTCGGCCCGCAGACTGAATTCCCGACAAGCTAGATGGGCCCTTTTCTTCACTCGGTTCAATTTCTCCCTCTCCTACCGCCCTGGTTCTCGGAACATTAAGGCTGACGCTCTTTCTCGTCAGTTTGGAGAGGGAGGTAACATTCCCAGGGGCTTGGACACCATCCTTCCGACTTCTCAGCTCGTCGCCCGCCCTCATCTGGGAGGTGGAGGAGAGGGTCAAGGCTGCCCAGCAGGACCAGCCGGGACCCAGTGCCTGTCCTCCGAACCGCCTGTTCGTTCCGCAGACGTTGAGGTCTGATGTTCTCCAGTTGGCTCATAACTCCAGACTCACCTGCCATCCTGGGATCCAACGCACATGGGAGGTAGTCCAGCAAAGGTTCTGGTGGGCAACACTTAAGGAGGACACCAGGGAATTTGTTAATGCCTGCCCCGTTTGCAATCAGAACAAGTCTTCTCACCAAGCTCCTGCTGGTCTCCTACGACCTCTGCCTATCCCTCATCGCCCCTGGTCTCACATTTCTTTGGACTTTGTTACTGGTCTGCCACCGTCCAACGGACACACTGCCATCTTGACGGTGGTAGACCGATTCAGTAAGATGGCTCATTTTGTGCCGATACCCAAGCTCCCCTCAGCTAAAGAGACGGCAGAGCTGGTCCTGCTCCATGTGTTCCGGCTCCATGGGCTGCCTACTGATGTGTTTCCGATCGTGTTCCTCAATTTACCTCGGTGTTCTTGGAGGGAATTCTGCACGCTCCTTGGGGCCACTGGTCAGTCTGTCATCCGGTTTCATCCGCAGTCCAACGGTCAGACAGAAAGAAAGAACCAGGAGATGGAGACAACCTTACGATGTATAGTCTCCAAGAACCCAGCGGCCCTGGGCTAAACAGCTGCTCTGGGTCGAGTACGCCCACAACACTCTGGGCAGTTCGGCCACCAAGCTGTCCCATTTCAGTGTGCTTACGGGCTTCAACCCCCTCTGTTTCCGGCCCTGGAGAGGGAGGTTACCTGTCCGTCCGTCCAGGCTTTCATCCGTCGTTGTCGACAGACCTGGAATCAAGCCCGGAGAACCTCTCGTCTGTTCGGCCAACCGGTAACGCCTCCTCTGCCAACCGCCGACCGTTCTGAAGCACCTGTCTACCAGGTGGGGCCAAAAGGTATGGCTTTCCTCCCGGGATATTCCTTTACGGGTGGATTCAAAGAACTTGCACCTAAATTCATTGGACCGTTTGAGATTGTCAGAATAATCAATCCCGCAGCAGTAAGGCTAAGACTGCCTCGGACTCTGCGGATCCATCCCACCTTCCACGTTTCCAGGATCAAACCTGTCCGAGAGAGTGCCTTGGTTCCTGCGATCCCTCCCCCACCACCCCCCGGATGATTGACGGCGGGCCTACGTACACTCTCCGACGACTTCTTCGTTCCCGTCGCAGAGGAAGAGGAGTCCAGTACCTGGTGGACTGGAAGGGTTACGGCCCTGAGGAGAGGTGTTGGGTTCCAGCTCGTCATGTGTTGAGACCCCCGGCTCATCAGGGAGTTCCATCGGCGTAATCCCGAGCAAACCGTCTAAGACCGTCACGTTGACGGGCAGAGACACAGGGAGAGTCTCTCCTCTTACCGTCAGCTCGTCAGAGGAGGACAGCGAGGGGCAGGCTTCTGATGAGGATGCAGATTCCCACAGGGGGCAGGAGAGGGAGGCGGAAAGAACTTTTTCAGATGAGTACTAATCCCACCTCCCACCTTCATCTGTAGATTAGCATTTAGGGACGTCAGGAGCCGTCCATTAAGGGGGGGGTTCTGTCATAGTCTGCTCCATCATTCACCAGTAGTTTTCCATTCACCTGTCTCACCTGTTTTCCACACCCACTCGTTAACTCACTCTCTTTCTCTTCTGCACCCATTAGCTTCTGCCAGTATTTAAACTCGCACCTGACACACTCTTTGCCAGATTGTACTTTGCCTCATGCTTGTCTCTCCCGCGTTCAACACTAGATTGCCTACCCGGTTCCGACCCTGCCTGTCCCCGACCTGCCTGCTCTGCCTGTTTCCTGATCCTGCCTGTCCCTCGACTATCCTGCCTGGCCTGTTATCCGACCCTGCCTGTATCCACGCTGACCGCCTCGCTTACTCCCTGACCCTCTGCCTGTCCCTGACTCACCTTCTGCCCGCTGTCCTCCGGTGCGTTATACTGCCCGGTTGGTATTCCTCCGATCCAGTGGAATCTCCAATAAAGGATATTACCAATTCTCCTTGGTTTCTCGAGTGCTGCATTTGGGTTCTCCTTAAGACTGTGACAGTGTGTGTGTGTCAGGGTATATGCAGGAATCCTGAGTCAAATGTAATACCTTTTAAGACCTTTTTAAGACCCTTTCCATACATTTAAGACCTCATCGCAACTTCGGAGTTCTAACCGGTTACATTGGCGACACACTTTAATCTCACATTTACTATTGATTGTAGATAGCACAACTAAAACAGAGTGCAGACAGACTACTCTCCACAATGAACTTCCACCCCTCCCTGTGAAGGTCAGGGTTAATGCAGCATGCTGCTTTGTTGCTTCTGTGTTCTTTCATTCCAGTAGAACTCCTCAGAAACCATTAGAAACCAAGTATTTGACCAATAAACAAAACAATTGACAAAACTTTGAAATATTAAATATTAAACTTCATGAGCTTCAGCGGGGTAATGGCCATATGAGCTCCCTCACAAATACCCAGGGGTTAAATTGGGCTGGGGCTTGTCCGGGGCTAAGCCCGGCACAGAGGACGATGCTCTTGACGTCATCCCCCCACACATTTGTCATATGTTTACAAAAAACAATATTATGGTTAGAGACTTTTCTCGGTCTTAATATAGACTATATTTAGGTAGATATGTGTTGACCTTACTTTAAAATAGCAGATCTCTGTGACCGGATATAGTTTTGGCTTAGACCCCCGGCCCCACGAGGGGGCCTCATACAGAAAAATGCAAATGCAAAAAGTAGTACATATGCCAGGCAAAAAGTAGTACATATCCAGGCCTGTAAGTGGCGCTGCTGCCGCCACAAAATATCACCAAAAGCAGCGAAGAACACCCCCGGAGCATGGTTTGTCATGGTCGCACTTCTGTTTATTCTCCGCGGTGGACGGCGTGTTCTCCTGCTGTATATTTCTCAGGTAGTCCACCAGCAGATTAAACCCCCACCCCTCCCCACAGAGCGGAGCAAGGCAACGAAACTTCAAATAAGAAGCAGCATTTTATGGCACGCTATGCATGGGGCCGCCTTGAGGGGGTTTCCCGACATGTTGTTTCAGGAAATTAAAGGGTGTTACATGTTGTCGTTGCATGTGGACCCTTCTTAATTACTTGGAAAAAGGCCGTTCAATACTTTTTAATAGCCTATAAATTTTCGCTAAATTGATTATCAACTTTAATATACTTTTAAGACCCCGCGGACACCCTGGTGTGTGTGTGTGTGTGTGTGTGTGTGTGTGTGTGTGTGTGTGTGTGTGTGTGTGTGTGTGTGTGTCAAAAGCAAATGGGATGTTTGCATTGTTTTTTGCAGAAATAGGCCCCTTGAAGGATATTGACAGGTTTTATTTAGTAGTATATTCTTCAAATAAGGAAACCAGTTTCATGATTTTTGAAGTAAAACGTCAGACAGTATAATGATTAAGAAAATAAATATGTTCATCCACATAAATACATATTCTCACATATAAATTGTTTTGTATTCCACACATTATGGCGGTTAATGTAAACATGGTGCTTACATTAACCACAATGCAACTTCCGAGAGTCGTTTGTGAGATTAGATAGAATTTTATTTTATTTTTTATGTTCTTGTGTCAGCAACATTTTCGTCTTTAATTTTTTTCTTCTATGAATAAGAATTGCACTTTCCCTAAACTTTAAATCTACTACCCCAGAATAAACATATGGACATGGTTTACTATTTAAAAAAAAAAGTGCAAATCTATTAGGAACCTATCCATGTGAACATATTTTAAGTGGAGGTGGACCTCAAATCCTCTAGGGGGGTACCCGGTAAGATTTTTTTTTTTAAATGTTGGACTTAAATGCATCAATCTGGTGCATTTTGAGGGGGAAATAAAGGGACTAGATCCATATGAAACAGAACTGTATACATTTTAAATAATCATAAAATCATAAGTACATGGCCATAACCAATAACATACCATATCCAATATGAAAAACATTTGAAACTTGTTTTATTATTTGTTTTGGTTCATTTATAGTTGTGAGTGTGTCTGGGCTCCTGACCAGCCTCGCCTGTCTCCCCCCTGCTCCTCTTTGAGGCAGCATCAAGACTAGATTTAGCTCTCAACATGTTTTTAAAGTTTATCTTACCTTTTTTCAACCTAGGTAAACTTTTTTTTGTTATTATTCATGCAGATGTTTACTAATCAATCCCCCTTCAATGGAATATGTACATAAATGGTGACCAAACCGTTTGAGACCCACTGAGAACTTAGACTCAGCGTTTCTCAAAGTGTGGGGCGCGCCCCACTGGTGGGGCGCAGAGATGTGATAGTGGGTCGCGGAAAAAAAAAAAAAATTAAAAAAAAAATTCTAATATTTTTTTCATTTTTTTTCACATTTATTTATTATTTATACACTGGTGTAATATCAAAACAACGGACCGCCCGGGGTGCAAATGTATCAATGAAAAGCGACCCTCTACCACACAAAACAACACCTGTAGATAACCCAATTTGTGTTCTTTGAAATTGAAAGGATATTGCATTGTGTTTGTTACTTTCGTTGACAGTTGTTATTGCTATGGAAACAAGAAACGTTTCACAGCGGGCGGAACTTGTCATAAAGTCCGCGATAATAAAGCCCACCCATTTAGAGGGAATATGATTGGTCAATTGTACTGTCATTTGACATTACTCTCGTTCAGTTACTATAGCTGGCCCTCTGTGAACTCACAGCAGGACGTCCAATCAGCTCCTGTCTTCACAGACTCGCAGAGAGGAGCTTCTTTCATTTAACCCTTCACATTCAAACAGAAACTCAATAGGCAGATTCAAAGGATTTATTTCTTTGGAAATGTTATTTTAAATACATTTAATCAAGTTATTTTTGGTAAAACTATTGACAAATATTACTAAAAAATATTTTAAAAAAATATATAAAGAAAATATAATTTGTTTTAATGTTTTTAAATATTATTTTGTAGAATATCTTAGGCCCTCAGAGACAGGCTCGCCACTGGTAAAAATCTCTCATACACACGTGTGAAACGCTCTCACAGACACACACAACAGCGTTGCAGTCGGGAAGAAAAGCAATGTGGAGCGAGAGAGCGAGAGAGCAAGAGAGAGAGCACACCTTTATCTATTTAATAAAGTAAGAAATCATTCCAATGTGTACTATAGGACAGTAACAAGTTTAAAAGGAGAGTGATTAGTCAAATATGCATAAATAAAAAGAAAGAATGCTAACTAGGTAACATAAGATAAGAATAAACAAGTTTAAATGATTGTTGTGATCATATTCTAAAGATGTTTGGATTATTGAAAAGTATACAGCTCCCTTTCATCTGAGTGTTGAGAGCTGTATCCATAAATTCATGTTGGGCTCAAAGTATCGCTGCTCGATTATGGCAAAAATCATAATCTCGATTATTTGGGTCAATAATTGATATCACGATTATTAAAAACGATTAACCATTTACTTTGAAAAACATCAATTTATTGATGAAAATAATTTGAAAAGTATGTTTTTAACACTTGATTACCCTGAACTTTAAGTATAATTCAACTGAAAAACCTATTTAAAAAATAAATAAAATCGTTTTATTTCGATTATGTTGTTTTCATAATCGTTGCACGCCAAAATCGTAATTGCGATTAAAATACGATTTAATTGAGCAGCCCTAGCTCAAAGTGCACCAGATTGATGCATTCAACTTCAACATTTAAAAAAAATCTTCCTCGGGGTGCATGCCCCAGGACCCTCGAGGATGTGACGTCCACCACCAAATAAAGCAGGTTAAAATAATTAAATTGCATACATTTTATTTTAGTAAACACTGAAAACGAGTCCCACAGACCCAAACAGCACTCAAAGGTTAAGGTAGCATATAATAATGTTAAAATGTGCTAAATATATACACTGCAAAAAAACAAAAAAGAGGAGTAAAAGTTACGGAGCCCTGGAGGGTTCATTGAGAGAAAAATAAATAAAACGTGGCCACGCTTTAGTAACTCGTGCGCACGAGTTACTAAAGCGTGCGCACGAGTTACTAAAGCGTGCACACGAGTTAATAAAGCATGACCTCGTTTTATTTAAATTGAGGGATTCCTGTCCGTGACTCACAGAATCTGCTGCCCACAGCTGTTTTATAGAAGGAAAACATCCTTCACTTTATGAAATCTCTGTGGCACCAGTGGCCTGTACTACGAAGCAGGAATTGCTATTTACACTATTCATTCATGAAGTATGACGCTGCGCTGTCAGCATGCGTCTCCATGTTTGTGATTGGTCAAATGTTGGACAGAGAAACCCTGGTTGATTTGCTGAGTTGATAACCAGCTTCGTAGGACCGCTTAGCGACATCGCGTTTGTTAGGGTTAGTTAAGCCGGGTAATCAAACATATCCAGGGTCTGTTGAACTGGCTTCGTCGTACAGGGCACTGGAGGCAGTAACGTGTAATTCAGCAGAATCTAGAAGAGCAGCACCAGCTGCAAAGAGCGGTGCCTTTTACGGTTTACTTCACTGCGTTGCCCTTCATTAGAACCGCTGGATAGAGATCGAGGCTGCTACGTTTAACCACACACACCTCTACACACATCGAACTACCAGAGTATTCCCCCTCGTTTTATGAAGGATATGTCCTGTCACCGGGGCGCATGCTGTGTGTGTGTGTGTCTGTGTGTGTGTGTGTGTGTGTGTGTGTGTGTGTGTGTGTGTGTGTGTGTGTGTGTGTGTGTGTGCTCAGCTCCGCTCTGTGTGTGGGTGTTCGGTGTGTTTGTGTGTGTCCGACACCCCCGACATTTGTTTTCAAATTACCACGAACAGTAATTTACACAAATCTGGTTCTCCATAGTTGTATGTGTATTCCCAAATGAAAGAAATTCGTTTAATCTTAATCTCGATGTGCTATAGTCCTGCCGGAGTGCACCGGAACGAACGATACTATCATAAACAAATGCCCACACACACACAAACGAGGCCACGCTTTAGTAACTCGTGCGCACGGCTTTAGTAACTCGTGCGCACAGCTTTAGTAAACTCGTGCGCACGAGTTACTAAAGCGTGCGCACGAGTTACTAAAGCGTGCGCACGTTTATTTATTTTTCTCTCTGTGAACCCTCCAGGGCTCCGTAAAAAGTAGCTCACGACTTGTTTTATTTTTTGAAAGTAACCCTCATCCTAAAAAAGGTTGGAGACCCCTGTCATAGAACGATACATTTGACAATTTTAAGCTTGGCCTACCATTTTATTGGAGCGATGAGGAACAGGTGGGGCTTGAAAAGGCCCACCTGTTCAAAGTGGGGAATGACAGAAAAAGTTTTGAGAACCACTGACTTAGACTAAGTTAACTATCTAAACACTCAAGAGAGTCCTTTACCTCACCTGAGCTGTAGTTATCACACTCTCAGGTGAGGTAAAGGACTCTCCTCCACCCAGGGGCGGTTCTAGGGGGGGGGGGGGGCAGGGGGGCCAGTGCCCCCCTAACACTGACCTCTGACCCCCCTGTGGCCCCCCCAACAATGAAAAGTGTTTTGTTTTTTTAAATGTATATTTTCTGGTACTCGGTTTGCTAAAAACCGCAGGATTGTGTTGCTGTAATGTGAGATTGTGCAGACACACTTATGTAAAGTAGAGATGTAACTGTTCATTGCCTTTATTTTTATATAAATATGGTGTGAGTGCAAACATTGCACTATAACTTAAGCTGAAGCTAACAATAATAACTATAAGATCTATCTGAAATAAATAAGTGTACTGAAACAATACCAATAACTGTATTGCATTGTTTTCTTATGCACAATTACTTCATACTGTCTATTTCTCTTTTTCGTCCTGCATTTATTGTGCCCCCCTCACACAATAACTGGCCCCCCAGTGGCCCCCCCAGTCAAATTGGTCTAGAACCGCCACTGCCTCCACCTTGTTGACAGCTCATGATATCCGTTAGCGCAGTTAGCTAGCACCAGATGCTAACAACAAAACACGTAACCGGTGCGCGCGTTTTCTCTCTCGCTCGCACCCGCTACACACACCACACACACACCCTCCCGAGCTTGAATGACACACAGAGACCAATCGAGGGCATTAGTATGATCTGTATGAAAGTGGCCATGTCGGCAGGCCACATTATGTAGACAGCCAGTCACCCTCTGTGAGACAGAGTCAGACCCACATTTGTGCAGCGTTGCGTTCACAATACATACAAAAAACAAAATTCCTCAGGCCAGCATGCCACTTAGCAGACCAGGCCATCGGAAACCTCCCGGTCCTCCCGATGGCCAGTCCGGGGCCTGCCTCTACCGCTCCAAGAGTGAGCTGCTCTAAATATCTGAATGGGAACATTCCGACATAACCCGATATCACTGGTTCATGACATACACTGAACAAAAATATAAATGCAACACTTTTGTTTTTGCTCCCATTTTTCATGAGATGAACTCAAAGATCTAAAACATTTTCTATATACACAACATAACCATTTCTCTCAAATATTGTTCACAAATCTGAAAACATCTGTGATAGTGAGCACTTCTCCTTTGCCGAGATAATCCATCCCACCTCACAGGTGTGGCATATCAAGATGCTGATTAGACAGCATGATTATTGCACAGGTGTGCCTTAGGCTGACCACAATAAAAGGCCACTCTAAATTGTTCAGTTTTATCACACAGCACAATGCCACAGATGTCGCAAGTTTTGAGGGAGCGTGCAATTGGCATGCTGACAGCAGGAATGTCCACCAGAGCTGTTGCCCGTGAATCGAGTGTCCATTTCTCTACCATAAGCCGTCTCCAAAGGCGTTTCAGAGAATTTGGCAGTACATCCAACCGGCCTCACAACCGCAGACCACGTGTAACCACACCAGCCCAGGACCTCCACATCCAGCATGTTCACCTCCAAGATCGTCTGAGACCAGCCACTCGGACAGCTGCTGCAACAATAGGTTTGCATAACCAAAGAATGTCTGCACAAACTGTCAGAAACCGTCTCAGGGAAGCTCATCTGCATGCTCGTCGTCCTCATCGGGGTCTCGACCTGACTCCGGTTCGTCGTAACCGACTGAGTGGGCAAATGCTCACATTCGATGGCGTCTGGCACGTTGGAGAGGTGTTCTCTTCACGGATGAATCCCGGTTTTCACTGTTCAGGGCAGATGGCAGACAGCGTGTGTGGCGTCATGTGGGTGAGCGGTTTTCTGATGTCAATGTTGTGAATCGAGTGGCCCATGGTGGTGGTGGGGTTATGGTATGGGCAGGCGTATGTTATGGACGACGAACACATGTGCATTTATTGATGGCATTGTGAATGCACAGAGATACCGTGACGAGATCCTGAGGTCCATTGTTGTGCCATTCATCCACGACCATCACCTCATGTTGCAGCATGATAATGCACGGCCCCATGTTGCAAAGATCTGTACACAATTCCTGGAGGCTGAAAACATCCCAGTTCTTGCATGGCCAGCATACTCACCGGACATGTCACCCATTGAGCATGTTTGGGATGCTCTGGATCGGCGTATACGACAGCGTGTTCCAGTTCCCTGCCAATATCCAGCAACTTCGCACAGCCATTGAAGAGGAGTGGACCAACATTCCACAGGCCACAATCAACAACCTGATCAACTCTATGCCAAGGAGATGTGTTGCACTGCGTGAGGCAAATGGTGATCACACCAGATACTGACTGGTTTTCGGACACCCCCAGACCCCCCAATAAAGCAAAACTGCACGTTTCAGAGTGGCCTTTTATTGTGGCCAGCCTAAGGCACACCTGTGCAATAATCATGCTGTCTAATCAGCATCTTGATATGCCACACCTGTGAGGTGGGATGGATTATCTCGGCAAAGGAGAAGTGCTCACTATCACAGATGTTTTCAGATTTGTGAACAATATTTGAGATAAATGGTTATTTGTGTATATAGAAAATGTTTTAGATCTTTGAGTTCATCTCATGAAAAATGGGAGCAAAAACAAAAGTGTTGCATTTATATTTTTGTTCAGTGTAGAAGCCATTGAACAAAATCCAGACTATTGAATTAAAATATTACTATTCTAATAAAAGAGAAAAAGCACCAAATCATCTCAAAATAGGTGTGTCCTAGTCATCCAGTGTAGTAATGCAGTGCACTCCGGTGCTCATAGCTACATTTACAAACACACCTGCAATATTCAGTTTCCCTTTTTGTAGTAATGTGTGTCCATTTTTTGTTGTAAGTGCCTCTTTATCATTTTATTCATTGTTGATGAAGGCCGAGGGGCCTGCTTGTTTTTCATCCATGCTCACAGTGTTATCCTGATTGGACCAGTCTATTCACTGGTATCATGCTGGGACCAGTCTAATTCACTGGCATCATGCTGGGACCAGTCTAATTCACTGGTATCCTGCTGGGACCAGTCTAATTAACTGGTATCCTGCTGGGACCAGTCTATTCACTGGTATCCTGCTGGGACCAGTCTAATTCACTGGTATCCTGCTGGGACCAGTCTATTCACTGGTATCCTGCTGGGACCAGTCTAATTCACTGGTATCCTGCTGGGACCAGTCTATTCACTGGTATCCTGTCCTGACAGTGGTGCAGTCCTTGTACCTGCTGAGGTCCAGATGCGGGCACGCCCTGCGACAGGAAGCTCCTGCAGGTGGTGATCATCTGGTTAGTGACCTTGAGCAGCAGTGAGGTCATCCTCTCTGAGGTGTTGTAGTACTGTGATATGGTAGTGGATCATCCTGATGCTGCTCATCAGACGGGGGGATATGCTCCAGCAACCGGGTCTTCAGAGCCACAGAGAGAAGAAGGAAGGTGAAGAGATCAACATTCAAAATAAAACATTCAATTTTTTACATGGCTTTTTCTTGTACATAACTGACACAAAATGTGGACAGAAAATAAAGAAAGCCATTTAAATGCAATTTCTTCGGTTTGAATGAATAGTTTTGCAGTGTGTGTGTGTGTGTGTGTGGTGTGTGTGGTCTAGCATTACTATACTTGTGGGGACCTACATCTGTTTACATAGTCACGTGTGGGACTGGCTTTCCCTTATGGGGACAAATTGGAGGGTCCCCATGAGGGGAATCATTCATTTAGGGTGAAGACTTGGTTAAGTTTAGGATTAGGGTTAGGGTAAGGGTTAGGGTTAGGCACGTGTTGGTTATGGCTAAGGTTAGGATAAGTCTCCAGGAATGCATGTAAGTCAATGTAATGTCCCCTGAAGTGATGAATACATGGTGTGTGTGTGTGTGTGTGTGTGTGTGTGTGTGTGTCATAGTCTGCTCATCATTCACCAGTAGTTTTCCATTCACCTGTCTCACCTGTTTTCCACACCCACTCGTTAACTCACTCTCTTTCTCTTCTGCACCCCATTAGCTTCTGCCAGTATTTAAACTCGCACCTGACACACACTCTTTGCCAGATTGTACTTTGCCTCATGCTTGTCTCTCCCGCGTTCAACACTAGATTGCCTACCCGGTTCCGACCCTGCCTGTCCCCGACCTGCCTGCTCTGCCTGTTTCCTGATCCTGCCTGTCCCTCGACTATCCTGCCTGGACCTGTTATCCGACCCTGCCTGTATCCACGCTGACCGCCTCGCTTACTCCCTGACCCTCTGCCTGTCCCTGACTCACCTTCTGCCCGCTGTCCTCCGGTGCGTTATACTGCCCGGTTGGTATTCCTCCGATCCAGTGGAATCTCCAATAAGGATATTACCAATTCTCCTTGGTTTCTCGAGTGCTGCATTTGGGTTCTCCTTAAGACTGTGACAGAACAATCTGGCCAGAACATGGACCCAGCGCACTCCTCTTCACCAAGAGACCGTTTCGAGAGAGTTGAGGACGCTCTCCAGAGGCAGGAAGCCTCGATAGCCGCCCTGGCCACCGAGGCTCATCATGCTACATCTTCACATGACCAGACGCTAACCTATTTAGCTGCTGCAGCTACAGCAGCTAACGGCTACTGTGCAGCAGCTAGTGGCAGGAGTGGCTGCTCCAGCGCCTCTTCCTATGCTGTCGACACCCGCTTCTGCATCACCTCTGATGGATTTACCCCGGAGCCTCGGGTGGGAACTCCGGAGCGCTACGCCGGGGAACCGGAGGGTTGCAGCCCGTTTCTTACGAACTGTTCTATCCTGTTTGCACTGCAAGCCACACACTTTCGCTTCTGAAGCTGCTCGTGTGGCGTTCACGGTCAATCATTTGACTGGGAAAGCCCGACTGTGGGGCACAGCGGAATGGGAGCAACAAACACCCGCCTGCTCTTCGTTCCCCGCTTTTTCTGCGCAGCTGCGCAAGGTGTTTGGACCCGTGTCTCTGGGTCCAGACGCTACAGGAGGACTATTGAACCTGAGCCAGGGTAATGGATCTATAGTGGATTATGCCATTGAGTTTCGCACCCGGAGCCGCCTCAGCAACTGGAATTCTGCAGCCCAGTGTGACGCCTATCTGCGTGGGTTGGCGGATTACATCAAAGATGAGCTTGTGTCGTTTGATTTGCCCAATTCACTGGATGGGTTGATTGAACTGACTTCCCGCATGGATCGGCGCATCCAGACACGGAGACGGGAGCGACGATCGGCGGAAGTTCAACATGCCTGGGCGCCCCGACGTCCGAGTTTGGCTGCGACTCCTCACCTCACTCCAGATGAGCCCATGCAGGTGGGTCGCACCAACCTCACTTTGGAGGAACGTGAGCATCGCAGACGTCGTAACCTGTGTCTCTACTGCGGCCGGGCCGGCCATTTCGTTTCTCACTGCCCGGTAAAAGGCAAGGCTCAGCAGTAATGGGGAACATACTGGTGAGCCAAACCCCTGGATTTGTTCCCACTCAGAGACCATTGAGCCACGCCAGGTTGCTATTGCCGGATAGCTCTCAGGCTCTTGCAGTTTTTATTGACTCTGGTTCGGACGCGAGTATTATGGATGAAGAGCTTATGCTGCAGTTGGGTATAGACCGGGTTCCCTTATCTCGCCCAGTTCCAGCCAACGCCTTAGACGGTCACCTGCTGGGGACAGTGACTCATCAGACTGTACCCGTTCACATGCTCCTGTCTGGGAACCATCACGAGACTATTCAGTTTCATGTTCTCCGGTCTCCACATATCCCGCTTATCCTGGGTTACCCATGGCTCCGCCGCCACAACCCTAACATTGACTGGGAGACGGGAGCCATTTTGGGATGGAGCCCCTCTTGTCATCAGATCTGTCTGAAACAGGCTGCCGCGCCTCAACGCTCGGGGAACCCCAGCCAAGTTCTGGATGTTACAGGAGTTCCACCGGAATATCTGGACTTCAAGGAAGTATTCAGCAAGTCGAGGGCTACTTCCCTACCACCACACCGGCCCTACGACTGTGCCATCGACCTGCATCCCGGCACCAGCCCTCCCAGGGGTCGATTGTACTCCCTGTCTGCTCCGGAAAGAGTTTCCATGGAGACTTATATCAATGACGCTCTGGCGGCTGGGATTATTCGCCCGTCCTCATCACCTGCTGGCGCAGGGTTCTTCTTTGTAGAGAAGAAAGACAAGACCCTAAGGCCCTGTATCGACTTTCGGGGTCTTAATAACATTACAATCAAGAATCGATACCCACTGCCTCTTATCTCTTCTGCATTTGAGTTGTTGCAGGGAGCAACCATATTCACGAAGCTGGACTTGCGTAACGCGTACCACTTGGTACGTATTCGCGAGGGGGATGAGTGGAAGACCGCCTTCAACACCACCTCGGGGCACTACGAGTACCTAGTCATGCCTTTTGGGCTTACCAACGCCCCTGCAGTATTCCAGGCGTTGGTAAATGATGTGCTCCGAGACATGTTGGACCGACACGTGTTTGTTTACTTGGATGACATCCTGATCTTTTCCAAGACACTGAAAGAACACGTGCACCACGTCCAGGCGGTTCTCAGGAGATTACTCGAGAACTCGCTGTTTGTTAAAACGGAGAAGTGCGAGTTTCACACATCCTCTGTCTCTTTTCTGGGATACATCGTGGGACAAGGGAGCATCGAGATGGATCCTGCCAAGGTTGATGCAGTCACTTCCTGGCCGGTTCCAGATTCCCGGAAGCGGCTACAACAGTTCCTCGGGTTCGCCAACTTCTACCGGAGGTTCATTCGTGGATACAGTACCTTGGCCGCTCCTCTCACAGCCCTGACCTCCTCTAAGGTCATGTTCCAGTGGTCCTCCTCGGCTGAGGAGGCATTCCAGAACCTTAAGGCGAGGTTCACCTCCGGCCCCATCCTCCGAGTACCCGATCCTGTAAGACAGTTTGTTTTGGAGGTGGATGCTTCTGATATGGGGGTGGGAGCCATCCTGTCTCAGCGAGCAATGGACAGCCAAAAACTCCATCCCTGTGCTTTCTTTTCAAAGCGTTTGACTCCAGCGGAAAGGAATTATGATGTGGGAAACCGGGAGCTGCTAGCAGTGAAGTTGGCTCTGGAGGAGTGGCGTCACTGGCTCGAGGGGACCAGTCAACCTTTCCTGGTGTGGACCGACCACAAGAATTTGGAGTACATCCGGTCGGCCCGCAGACTGAATTCCCGACAAGCTAGATGGGCCCTTTTCTTCACTCGGTTCAATTTCTCCCTCTCCTACCGCCCTGGTTCTCGGAACATTAAGGCTGACGCTCTTTCTCGTCAGTTTGGAGAGGGAGGTAACATTCCCAGGGGCTTGGACACCATCCTTCCGACTTCTCAGCTCGTCGCCGCCCTCATCTGGGAGGTGGAGGAGAGGGTCAAGGCTGCCCAGCAGGACCAGCCGGGACCCAGTGCCTGTCCTCCGAACCGCCTGTTCGTTCCGCAGACGTTGAGGTCTGATGTTCTCCAGTTGGCTCATAACTCCAGACTCACCTGCCATCCTGGGATCCAACGCACATGGGAGGTAGTCCAGCAAAGGTTCTGGTGGGCAACACTTAAGGAGGACACCAGGGAATTTGTTAATGCCTGCCCCGTTTGCAATCAGAACAAGTCTTCTCACCAAGCTCCTGCTGGTCTCCTACGACCTCTGCCTATCCCTCATCGCCCCTGGTCTCACATTTCTTTGGACTTTGTTACTGGTCTGCCACCGTCCAACGGACACACTGCCATCTTGACGGTGGTAGACCGATTCAGTAAGATGGCTCATTTTGTGCCGATACCCAAGCTCCCCTCAGCTAAAGAGACGGCAGAGCTGGTCCTGCTCCATGTGTTCCGGCTCCATGGGCTGCCTACTGATGTGGTTTCCGATCGTGGTCCTCAATTTACCTCGGTGTTCTGGAGGGAATTCTGCACGCTCCTTGGGGCCACGGTCAGTCTGTCATCCGGTTTCCATCCGCAGTCCAACGGTCAGACAGAAAGAAAGAACCAGGAGATGGAGACAACCTTACGATGTATAGTCTCCAAGAACCCAGCGGCCTGGGCTAAACAGCTGCTCTGGGTCGAGTACGCCCACAACACTCTGGTCAGTTCGGCCACCAAGCTGTCCCCATTTCAGTGTGCTTACGGGCTTCAACCCCCTCTGTTTCCGGCCCTGGAGAGGGAGGTTACCTGTCCGTCCGTCCAGGCTTTCATCCGTCGTTGTCGACAGACCTGGAATCAAGCCCGGAGAACTCTCGTCTGTTCGGCCAACCGGTACGCCTCCTCTGCCAACCGCCGACGTTCTGAAGCACCTGTCTACCAGGTGGGCCAAAAGGTATGGCTTTCCTCCCGGGATATTCCTTTACGGGTGGATTCAAAGAAACTTGCACCTAAATTCATTGGACCGTTTGAGATTGTCAGAATAATCAATCCCGCAGCAGTAAGGCTAAGACTGCCTCGGACTCTGCGGATCCATCCCACCTTCCACGTTTCCAGGATCAAACCTGTCCGAGAGAGTGCCTTGGTTCCTGCGATCCCTCCCCCACCACCCCCCCGGATGATTGACGGCGGGCCTACGTACACTCTCCGACGACTTCTTCGTTCCCGTCGCAGAGGAAGAGGAGTCCAGTACCTGGTGGACTGGAAGGGTTACGGCCCTGAGGAGAGGTGTTGGGTTCCAGCTCGTCATGTGTTGGACCCCCGGCTCATCAGGGAGTTCCATCGGCGTAATCCCGAGCAACCGTCTAAGACCGTCACGTTGACGGGCAGAGACACAGGGAGAGTCTCTCCTCTTACCGTCAGCTCGTCAGAGGAGGACAGCGAGGGGCAGGCTTCTGATGAGGATGCAGATTCCCACAGGGGGCAGGAGAGGGAGGCGGAAAGAACTTTTTCAGATGAGTACTAATCCCACCTCCCACCTTCATCTGTAGATTAGCATTTAGGGACGTCAGGAGCCGTCCATTAAGGGGGGGGTTCTGTCATAGTCTGCTCCATCATTCACCAGTAGTTTTCCATTCACCTGTCTCACCTGTTTTCCACACCCACTCGTTAACTCACTCTCTTTCTCTTCTGCACCCATTAGCTTCTGCCAGTATTTAAACTCGCACCTGACACACACTCTTTGCCAGATTGTACTTTGCCTCATGCTTGTCTCTCCCGCGTTCAACACTAGATTGCCTACCCGGTTCCGACCCTGCCTGTCCCCGACCTGCCTGCTCTGCCTGTTTCCTGATCCTGCCTGTCCCTCGACTATCCTGCCTGGCCTGTTATCCGACCCTGCCTGTATCCACGCTGACCGCCTCGCTTACTCCCTGACCCTCTGCCTGTCCCTGACTCACCTTCTGCCCGCTGTCCTCCGGTGCGTTATACTGCCCGGTTGGTATTCCTCCGATCCAGTGGAATCTCCAATAAAGGATATTACCAATTCTCCTTGGTTTCTCGAGTGCTGCATTTGGGTTCTCCTTAAGACTGTGACAGTGTGTGTGTGTCAGGGTATATGCAGGAATCCTGAAGTCAAATGTAATACCTTTTAAGACCTTTTTTAAGACCCTTTCCATACATTTTAAGACCTCATCGCAACTTCGAGTTCTAACCGGTTACATTGGCGACACACTTTATCTCACATTTACTATTGATTGTAAGATAGCACAACTAAACAGAGTGCAGACAGACTACTCTCCACATGAACTTCCACCTCCCTGTGAAGGTCAGGGTTAATGCAGCATGCTGCTTTGTTGCTTCTGTGTTCTTTCATTCCAGTAGAACTCCTCAGAAACCATTAGAAACCAGTATTTGACCAATAAACAAAACAATTGACAAAACTTTGAAATATTAAATATTAAACTTCATGAGCTTCAGCGGGGTAATGCCATATGAGCTCCCTCACAAATACCCAGGGGTTAAATTGGGCTGGGGCTGTCCGGGGCTAAGCCCGGCACAGAGGACGATGCTCTGACGTCATCCCCCCCACACATTTGTCATATGTTTACAAAAAACAATATATATGTTAAGACTTTTCTCGTTCTTAATATAGACTATATTTAGGGTAGATATGTGTTGACCTTACTTTAAAATAGCAGATCTCTGTGACCGGATATAGTTTGGCTTAGACCCCGGCCCCACGAGGGGCCTCATACAGAAAAATGCAAATGCAAAAAGTAGTACATATGCCAGGCAAAAAGTAGTACATATGCCAGGCCTGTAAGTGGCGCTGCTGCCGCCACAAAATACACCAAAAGCAGCGAAGAACACCCCGGAGCATGGTTGTCATGGTCGCCCTTCTGTTTATTCTCCGCGGTGGACGGCGTGTTCTCCTGCTGTATATTTCTCAGGTAGTCCACCAGCAGATTAAACCCCCCCCTCCCCACAGAGCGGAGCAAGGCAACGAAACTTCAAATAAGAAGCAGCATTTTATGGCACGCTATGCATGGGGCCGCCTTGAGGGGGTTTCCCGACATGTTGTTTCAGTAAATTAAAGGGTGTTACATGTTGTCGTTGCTGTGGACCTTCTTAATACCTTGGAAAATGCCGTTTAATACTTTTTAATAGCCTTAATTTTCGCTAAATTGATTTATCAACTTTTAATACTTTTTAAGACCCCGCGGACACCCTGGTGTGTGTGTGTGTGTGTGTGTGTGTGTGTGTGTGTGTGTGTGTGTGTGTGTGTGTGTGTGTGTGTGTGTGTGTCAAAAGCAAATGGGATGTTTGCATTGTTTTTTTGCAGAAATAGGCCCCTTGAAGGATATTGACAGGTTTTATTTAGTAGTATATTCTTCAAATAAGGAAACCAGTTTCATGATTTTTGAAGTAAAACGTCAGACAGTATAATGATTAAGAAAATATAAATATGTTCATCCACATAAATACATATTCTCACATATAAATTGTTTTGTATTCCACACATTATGGCGGTTAATGTAAACATGGTGCTTACATTAACCACAATGCAACTTCCGAGAGTCGTTTGTGAGATTAGATAGAATTTTATTTTATTTTTTATGTTCTTGTGTCAGCAACATTTTCGTCTTTAATTTTTTTCTTCTTATGAATAAAGAATTGCACTTTCCTCAGTATGTACAATGTGTTATTTGATATTCTTTGTTTCCTATGTTCTTGAAAGCTGAATGTAACATTTGTGAAAGAGATTATCATTACCAACGGGTCACAAAGCAGTGGACATAAAAAGTGTTTTACCGGAGTGCATTTCCCCAGCGGCCCGAAGAACTTGTCCAGCGTGTAGAGGAACTTCACGTTGTCTTTAGCCTCGTTAGCCACGACGGTGATGTCCCCATCCTGACACAAGCAATAAGTCATCATATTAGCAACATCAAGCTAACTGCTGGGACAAAACATTTTCATTTGATTATTTTCAGAAGCTAACCAGCTCTCTCCAGGTGCGTAGAGTTCGGGACTTGGTGACCTGCAAAACTCCCAGAGTCCTTTTCACCTCAGGACGCTTCACATCCTCCATCAGACTGACACACACACACACACACACACACACACACACACACACACACACACACACACACACACACACACACACACACACACACACACACACACACACACACACACACACACACACACACACACACACACACACACACACACACACACACACACACACACACACACACACACACAGACAGACAGAAACACACACATATTGTAACCACACAACACTTCAAGAGTTAACAAAAATTATAAATGATATCTATTTTTAATAATGTTACAATGGATTAGTTTGTATATTGACATTTTAATTTAACTCAGTGAAATTAGATTATTTAAAAAAAATGTTTTAAAGATCAGATAGTGAACTACATTTGCAAGGCTTCTTGGAAATAACAGGACACTTATATAAATAACATTGCTTTTAGGCAGCCATTTTTTTTGTTAACTGAAAATGGTGTGGTTCTATACATTTTACAAGATGTAAATATCATGAAGATCCCTATTCAAAGCATACATCTACAATTCTAGAGTACATTTTGATTGTATTTCAGTCAGCGAGGTAGAGGCAGGCAGTCAGCGAGGCAGAGGCCGGCAGATCTGGCAGCTTAAATAAAGCGGCATGTTTAGGAGAACGCGTTGGTTTGTTGTAAGAGGGACGAGGTGTGTCACGTGTAAATGTATCATTAGTGCTATTTTAGAACTACTAAAATATATACTTTGGTTTGAAATTACTTTTCTTTCTTCAAAAGGATAATTAATTTATGTTTTGAAACTAATTATATATAGTATTTATTTAGTTGTGTGTCTAAGTTAAGGGAGATCATCAATAATCCTCTTCGGCTTTAGTTTTCATGCATATCATCTTTTGTGAATGTCTTTTCCTGAGCTAATATTAGTCAATCAAACAGCACAGATAAATACATCATTATCAGAGTGCTCCTACCTGTTGAAGGTGACCATGCGTCCCTTCCAGTGCTCCAGCTCAGCTGACGGTCCCACGTCGTCCGCCTCCTTCCTCATCTGCTTGCTCTCAGTCAGCACCTGCTTGATCTGATTGGTCCACACGGAGACCACGCCCTCCAGGTGCTCCACCAGCTCGCTGTTATTGGCTGAGGGCAGAAGCAAAAGGAGAGGAAGATTTCGGTGCAAGATCATAATGAATAAACCAGACATCTGCATTTTAAAATTCCCCTTGATGACGTATGCGCAGGACATTTGCAGTAATGTATATAGTAGCAACGTTAATAAGCTCTCCGGTCAGTCTCTGCCAGTGTTTAACAATTGTTTCTGGGTCTCATGTTATTTTGTCCCTAATTATTAAGTTCCATATTCTGATTGTTTTACTGTAATAAGGTTAGTTTTATTTGAAATTATTTTATTTGTGTATCTTTATCTAAAATGGGGAAGAACCATGATTAGAAACCAGAATATGTATTCCCACCGCTGACCCCCTACCTGCGGCTGTGTAGTCTGCGGGGCAGCTCAGCTGGTGGATGGCCTCAGGAAGGTCCACCTGCTGCAGCTGGAACTGTCTCTCTATGTTGACTCTGGCCGAGCTCAGATTACAGATGAACTGATCCACTGAGGACAGGAAGGACTGGACGTCTGGACAGGAAGTGCTGTCCTTCACCGAGCCCCACGTCTGCACCCAGAATGAAGAGCCAGCCGTGAAAATACACGGGGAGGAAAGGTCCAAACGTTTGAGGAAGAGAAGGTGCTAAATCCCCAGTAATGCTATTTCAATTTGTTGTTTATAGTGCAGTTAAAAAATGTGAGTGGCAAACATGAAAACAACCAAATGAAACGTAGTATGAAATCAATAGAACCACATTCAGATACAAAGAAGTGTAACAGAAGAAGAGGAAAGAAAGTAGGGGGAAACAGAGCTCTGATATGCTCGGATTAGGAAGTAGGATTAAATTGAAGAAATTAAAGTACCTGCAGTAAATGTACTTAGTTACTTTCAACCTAGCTGGTGTTTACCTGCTGTGCGCGCAGGGCCGGCAGCATGATGTGAGTCAGCAGAGTCTCCACACTGCTCAGGAGGCTGCAGTCTCCGCAGGCTAACATCCCAAAGTTCACCTCCTGAAACACATCAGGTGCAACATTACACTGGATGATAGCTCTCACGGTAATATGAAACATGTACATACAGCTACAGACCTGTTGCACGTTAGCCGTTGTTATGGCCTTGTCAGTGGCTCTCAGGAAGAACAGACACTTCCCCAGTAAACGCTGAAAATAAAAAAGGGAGGGACACTGTGTTGAGTTTCATATTAAAGATGTCCTTTTATGTTTTTCCCTTTCATGTAGTGTGTTGTATAGGTTTTATTACATTTAAATGGTCTGCAAAGGCTCAAATCCACACATTGTACGTGATAGGCTAAGGGGGAGGACATCTCTAAGCGGTTGACCAATCACAACAGAGCCAGCCAGCTAACCAATCAGAGCAGACTGGGCTCTGGTTTCAGACAGAGGGGGAAAAGAGGTGCTGCAGCACAGGCAGTCTGAGAACAATAAAGATCGTTTTGAACATTAAAGCATGCAGACGTGTCACAGGAGAGGCATATGAACGTGAACACGAGCAAGAGGGCGCCAGAGGTGGGAAGTAGTGAATAAAGTAGCTTTATGTTCAGAAATCTGTTTTTCTCCTTGCACACTGTTTGGCTGCCAACAAAAAACAGCGGATATTTTTGGTTAAATGCTCAATGTAATTGGATTAGTACTCTAATATCATTGACTAGCTGGAACCAGAGGGTTAGGCTTGATTAGGATTATGTCAAAATGATGTATTGTATTAAAACAAACATTAAAACAGTAGTAAAAATGAACAACGTGGTTCAGAAACTGTTAAACATGTCATATTTTTGTTCTGGGAATTTGCTCTAATTGAGGATATATCATCAGTTTGAGATTACACACTTTTTACCCAACAGCAAAATGGTTTTAGACTTTTTAACATACAATGCCAACAAGGCCCTTTTTTCTGAATGCCAGGTGGAAAAAACAATTACCGACTTTTAGATTAGCTACATTTTTACAAATGTATTGTAATTACAGTTTTAAAATGCTAATAGTTTTAAAACTATAAAAACTAAATTAATAGTTTATCAGCTCTGTTTGAAAGCATTTAGCTTTTGTCCTTTTTTTTTTTTTTTTAGTTTAGTCAATTTATTGAACATGTCAGAAACAAAAAAATATATATAACAATAATATATATATATATATATATTCTCTTTTTTTCACTCAGATTAATAATTATAACAAAGTACCAAAAAAAAAAAAATAATAATAATTTTCAGATAGTCTCTTAAAGTCTTCAGGTACTGTGAAGTGTAGTGCATGCTGAAGGAGTTCCACCAAACGAAAAGCAAACAGGATTTGCTGCCATAGCAACTGAACACAGACTGAAGCGGGGCAGGTATTATCTCTGAGGCTGGACAAAGGACAACATTCAGCAGGCATTGTGCTGAGCTTGGACTGAAACTAAATATATATTGACAACTGCTCACGCACCTGCATTCATTAAGTCACATCTTTCACTGCACTGGCTGCAGTCATGAACCAAATAAACCCCATCATGTGTGAAGGTATGGCTGATGACGTGAATGTATTCAGGAATCAAGGAACAATGACCCCACTCACGTTTGTGTTCGGTTGTCTGTTAAATGTAGAAGAATGCAAAAAACCTCTGGGACATTCTTTCTGGAAAGTTACGTTTTTCAACTCTAACTCATGCCTACCTCTGAGCATCCTGTGGTGAGGAAGAGTTTCCTCTGATCTGTAGCGGAGTGTGTTACTTCCACAGAGGACAGATCCTGGAATGAAAGATGGGAAATAAATGATGATAAGAAAGAGAGAGGATGATAAAAAGTAAGAATAGATAAAGGTCAAACTGCACACAAAAGTCATGTAAATCAAAATATATATTGGACCTGCTTCACATCCTGATAGAAGAACATCAGCTTCTTGGACCCGTTTGCAGCAAAGAAATCCTCCACCAGACTGAACTGAAAGAAATACATTATAATTATGCCATTTCTGAGTAAAACACTACAGTTTCAGAGCGAGGCGGCGATGCTACCTTGTCGTCAGAGATGAGGGCGTCCTCCACCTCGGCCCCCCCGAGCGTCCCTGCGTCCTCCAGCCTGCTGATCAGGTATCTGTGTCGGGGATCCAGCGCCGCCCGCCGCTCCTCCTTCAGCGCTCTCTGCTGCGTCGCCATCTCTCTCCGCTCCTCACTGGATAACAGCAGCGGCCTTCTGCCGGGAAACTGCAAACAAATGTCACAATTCAATTCAGTAAACTCAGAAATAAAAAACATAAGTTAAGAAATGCTACTACATGTCCCATAATGCAACTCCACACCCAAAGCATTTGAAGTAGATTTGGACATGTTATGTTTTTAGCAGATAATGTATCGAGCAGCAACTCTCTCAACATATTATTGATTCAGAATTGTAAACCTTTAGCCACAACCTGTCTAAAGGACGCCGTCGAGGCACAGTTTTTAACCGTTGAAGTTACCGTTAAAGTTATACAAGCCTATACGTAGAAAGTAAGAAAGACCAACTAAGTTTGCTTCTTTTGTTAAAGCAAATGCACATAGCACAATATCAACACACTGCCAGAGACCAAGCAAGTCATCCAAATGTGAGTAAAACAAATGTGATTGAAGGAAAACATGTTAGAATGGTCTGTCTAAGGCATCCAAGTGGTTTGACAGAAAGCAAAGGAAGGCAGCCGCGACACAGCCTGTTAAGCCCCAAGGACCCCATCGGCGGGTCCCTTTTTTTCACGACACTGTGTCTCAGGGTATCTTAATATTTAAGAACCTATTAATGTGTTATACCAGATTAACGGGATTAATCTCAGCTAACTGACGATACAAACCATTTTTACCAAAACAAAACACAAGTCTCATAAGAAGCATCTAAATGACCCCTGAGAGAAAAATGCTAACGCACTTTGGCACAGAACTCAAGATCAAAGATACCCTTATTACTTATCGTCAGTGGCAACTGGTCATTAGGGGCACAGCCCCACCTAGTGTCAGCAGAAAGTATTACAATTTTTTTTTTATTAAAAATTAAAAAATATATTAAATATATTTTAAGATAATGTTTAATCATCTGATTCGTCTGTACATTGTTGTTTTAGTCTGTTCTTCTAATTAGTGTCTACAGTGTGTGCCTATTGAGCTGTTTGAGCCATGTGGGACAAAACCCGATCATTTTTGATAACACAAAGACTAATGTCTAAAACCCAACTTAAACTCAAACATACCCAGAGAAAGATGTACACATATTATCATCTGTATTAACAATATAAGGTTATAACAAACAAGCTATTTGCATTTAACAGATTCACTGTGTAAAAAGTACGTTTTATACGACAAAATAATAATTGTAAAACGATATACAAACAATTACGAACCTTCAATCAATGTGGTTTGGACTAAAATCTAGAAATGCCAACATCTGAATTCATTTTTGTATTGAAGCACTCATTCTTAAATGTTCACCCCATTTCACATTTAAAAAAAGCAGAGAGGCCCACGTGCCCTTGAGCGACGAAGTGAACTTATAGTGTTGACTGACCTGAGAGCCCCGCTGAACAGTCACTGCTGCAAACCAGAGAATTAACTGTGAAAAAAGTCAGAGACAGAGCTGCAGAGAATTGGGAAAGTAAATTAAAACCGGCTCTGCAAAGCTAGTTTGGCTGTTGCCTTGGTGACACAGGCAGGGAGGTGTGTGTGTGTGTGTGTGTGTGTGTGTGTGTGTGTGTGTGTGTGTGTGTGTGTGTGTGTGTGTGTGTGTGTGTGTATGTGTGTGTGTGTGTGTGTGTGTGTGTGTGTGTGTGTGTGTGTGTGTGTGTGTGTGTGTTAGTGACTCAGTAACTAAAACACAACAAAGCTGTTGACCAGAAACCAGGAGACTGTGTGTGTGTTAACGAATGCAAACAGGCTGTGACCTGTAATAATAGATAACGTTAACAAGTACGTGAACGACACAACATTTTGGGGAGAGCATATCATATTTGCAACATTAAAAAAACATAAAACAAATAAAGTCACAATTTAGTAAGTCATCTTTTCCTGTGTCTTCGTAACGAACTGATCAATGCAATGGAACATTTCTACGAGAGAAAGATAATAAAAACAATATTTGAATACAGAACATTTCTGAAGTTATTGTATGCATATCAGGTCATAAGGCTTGTGGCCATAAGAATAAAATATGTTCCAATTGAAATAACATCAAACGATAATAGTACAATTGTTAGAAACCAGAAATAGTTTGAGTTTTGAGAAATGACACTCATTCATACGTGAAGGTTGAACTGTAGAGAGACTCAAGACATTCAGACGACGGCTGCACCCCATCGTTTGGTTGTGGGCCCAAATTCCTCAATTATCTCCACACATCTTCTTGCTAATTACTACCAATCATGACAGACATTTTTGTTGCTAGATATCATGTTTTTTCAAATAGTGTTCGGATTGGTCAAACAATACAGTAGGTCCGCAGTGACATTCACTGTCTTACTATACTAAGCACTGCAAGCACAACATTCTTTAGTGATCAACAACGTATCTAAGAATATAAACTAAATCAGCAATTGATTGATTAATTTCAAAACCTTATCAACATTTTGAAAAGACAGACGTATCAGTTATATAATGGTATCAAATGTGGATTCAGAGATCCAGGGTGTGTTACCCCAATGGGCTCCTGCTCTGGTTATTGATTGAATTTCACCTAAATCTATAACAATACACCGAGAAAAGCAGGATGCTTGGAGGTTCCCGGTACTTGTCTCCCACCATCAGTAGACTATAACCTTATATTTTAAGGTTCATGAAATGTATACAAACATTCAAACAATTTAGGCTACACACGTCACTTTCCATCGACACTATGGATGTACAAAAAGCACTTTTTTATCATTGCAGGTTTCTGAAATAAAGTATGGTTTATGAGTAAACCTAAAATGTAAGCACAAAATCACAAAATCCACTTTTCATTATGTCTTTTTTGGGAAGGGAGATCCGATCAAATGCGGTCAAAGACTTATTCTAATGCCGGACCCGAGGTACTCGAGATGTCCGCTTGTATCCTTGCTCAGTCAGAGCTGGAGATGCTTCAATCTCTGTGGATCATCAGGAGAGCCGTTCCTCTCAGGCTTCACCCTCTCTGATCGCGCACTCCTCAGTGAGATCACTTCCACCTGTTAGATAAGAAGAGATGAATCAGTGTTTATCGACTCCCTTCATCAGCTCTCATGTATCAACCCTCACAGACCTGCAGAGACTTAAAGGTGGGGTAGGTAAGTTTCAGAAACTGGCTAGAGATACACTTTATGTTATATTCCATGGAATGCTCTAAACCAGTGCTTCTCAAAGTGTGGTCCGCGGACCACTGGTGGTCCGTGAGCGCCCCCTAGTGGTCCGTGAGTATATTGGTAACATTTCACATTTGAAATAAATAAATACATTTCAGTTTTCCGCACTCCACACTTCCGAGCGAGGTTAAGTTTCACTTTTGATTGCATGATATAGCCCAGCGCAACACCTTCATCACACATGCTGCCACTTGTTTGTACCATTTTCAGGAGATTTGTAATCTGTTCTAGAAAAACAATGTGTTTTTTATATATTTGTGGAGTTAGGTGGTCCGCGAGTGTTTTTTTATTGGTTAAGTGGTCCTTGCTATGAAAAAGTTTGAGAAACACTGCTCTAAACATCCCGATAGCAATGAATATCTTAAGTGCTTTGACAAAAAATCCATAAAAAAATGTCATCTGTAGAAGCCTACCTGCCTGTCAGCCTTCCATCGGGGCACAAACTTAACTCGTGCCCTCATTGGTCATGTGCGCGGTCGTGTGTGTTAGAGGAGGGGCTCTATAAGGAAGTGGCAGATTTTCTCCGGTTGTGTATTTTCAAATTCTAGCGATCTCGAGCCGGTTTCTCAAACTTACCTACCCCACCTTTAAGACTGAAGTCGAAATGGAAATACACTGTACCGAATGCATAATTAATGCAGAAACAGAGAAATATTCACGGCTCTTTAAGGATGGATTTACTGCTGTTAAGCTGTCCGAAGCAGAAGCAAGAAGAAGAGAAGAACATCTGCTGTTGTCTGTGTGATATCACTTTCACCTCTCATCTTTGTATTAAGGCAACAGGAATATAGGACATTGGAACACTTCAATTACCATTACAGTAATGGAGTGTTAGTGAGTCGCTTAGGATAGAAGCATCAGCTAAATAACATGAAAGATAATGTCAAAATTATTTGGGCAAAAATAAATTAAACAAGCACAAACATTTCTAACGCCTTCTCTTAAAGATGAAAAGTAACACTTTGGATTCTTAGACTACAGCAAAAGGGGTTTGTTGTTCTGTACAAAGTCTAAACATTTGTTAAATGTAATTATAGTTATTTAAATTAGAACAATGCTGTGTCTCCAATCGCACACTTATACTAACTGTTTTGAGTACAGTGCAAAGTATGGAGAAAGGCAGTGCACTCTGAGTAACGCTTAAAGAGTAGTTTGGAACGCTGTACACTTCGCACACAACAATCACCATCCTGGCTACCAGCTGTTATTGCAACTGCTGGTTGTGATCCATCATTTTTACTGATAAACTAAATTCACACACTGGACAAGTGTTTACGATGTTAGAGTTTTGTAGGCAAATAACTTGAACCCTTTACTGACCTCAGAGTCTCCAGGCTACAGTCAGGACTCTCCAAAAGATCACAGAGCAGCTTCACTGCTGAATCCTGCAGCTTGTTGTCCCTCAGGTCCAACTTTCTCAGGTGGGAGGGGTTGGACTTCAGAGCTGAGGCCAGAGAAACACAGCTGCTCTCCAACAAGCTGCAGCCACCCAGTCTGAAGAGAGAACAGATATCATTTATATGACAATGGGCCTCACGTAAGAACATGACATGATTAGTTCCTATCCAACATCAGCCTGGCTTCTTCTACATCTAACACATGTCAAAGGATTCATTTGTTGGAGATGAACCCACTCGTCGGCACCGTTGTGAGACCATTTTAGACCACTAACATAATGATAATATATAATAATAATTCAAGTACATCCTTTCAAACAGAACTTTTTATTCAACATTCAACATTGCAAATGAAATAATATTCAAATATATAAATGATATATAATAAATAAAACAAATACATTCAATTATAAAAATGTATTAAATCACACAACCAAAACAATATATTAAATAGACTCAGGCTGGAAAACAGAGCTCTCTCTCTCAAATATATACTTAACCCCAATCTGTGAGGAACGAACTAGCGGCAGAGAAATAATTATATATTAGAAGACAGCAGCATCATAAGAGGGCAACCATGTGACAGAGTGTGTCAGTGTGCTGAAGGATATTTGTGACCAGCTATCCAGGCCAGACTCTAAAGACTTTCCGAGGTGGAAAATGCTGCTGCCGGAGTACTGACTGGAAGTAGTGCTGATATCATCAGAATCAGAATACCTTTATTTGTCCCACAGAGGGGACATTTGCAGCGTTACAGCAGGAAAGAGCCACAGACAGCTTAGTGTTGCATATCTTACATGCGTTAAAAAGTACTAAGTTATAATATAATAAACAATATGCTAAAAAAAAGATAAAAAAGTTATTTAATTTTCAAAAATAAAGATCAAAAACAAATCTACAAATCAAATCCTGTAGCAGTTCTTAGGATTTAGCAGCCCGGTATATATTAGTTATTAAAGATGGTATATGTATATAAAGTCTACCATGTCCACCATATCCTCTTAAAACACTCTGTCCAACAATATCAGTCTCAGGAAGAAATGTTTTTTTAACGCTTATTAAAAGAAAAACATGCATTCTTGTAGTTGGGAGGGGACATTGATAGAGGATTACTGGAAAAGTACACAGTAAGTACTTCATAGTACTTGTGGGGGTTTCACTAGTACTGAGTCCAACAGGATCAATCTCACGAAGAACTAATGGCAACAAAAAAGAATTCCCTCATCAAACTGAGCAGAAGTGGCTTGATGTTGTTCTCAGCAGGGGACTTTGACAAAGTATTTCTCAAAAATACACAGTAAAAGTACTTCAATGTATTGTTAGTAGTAGGCTAACTAATACAAAGTCAAACAGTATACATTTCATTAAGAACTAATGGTAACATTGTATGTTTATCATTCATCAAAGATAGCAGAAAACTTGCATTATGTACTAAGGAGGGGAATCTGACAGAGGATTACTCACAAAGTACACAGTAAAAGTACTTCCTTTTATTTCTGGTAGCGGTCAACTATAGTACCGAGTCCAACAGTGTCAGTTTTATTCAGAAGTTGTGGTAACAAATATTTGTATCACTCATTGAATATAGCAGGAAAGAAAATGAAGAGCAGCTGATTTGAAAAGACAAACTCGAGAGATGGCTGAGTGACCGCAGTGCAGAATCGCTGTATAGTTTAAATCTCCTTAGTTACAATGTTGTCCATTTTACCCATAGGCTTATTATATTTACAGCACTAATAACTACTAACTAATTACTTTTCTGGGCTCAATATGTGTCTTGGCTGTTTTCGTTGTGATCGCTAAATTCACCTTATAATATTATCACTATAACACTGACCGAGATCGCTGGATCGAAACACCGCTGTCATCAGACTGGCAAGGGCTGTTCCATGCTCTGCTCAACCTCCCGCCTTCCCAATGGACTCAGTAGCGCTCCCTGCTGCCGTGGAGCATGTGTGAGTGTGTTAGAGCCATAGGCCCTTTCTCATTTAATCAAATCCCCCTCCTCGACTCCTCAGTCCTCCGGTAGTGACCCGGAAATGAATTTCAGCGCGCCATGTTGAAGGACATCTCATTTCTCTAAATGCACTGCGAGGACTGAGGATCGAGCGTCGAGGAGGCTCTCTGGAGGAGCTATAACCGAGGAGACACTGATGGGTCCTCCACGGCTCCTCCGCGGATGCATTTCCGGAAACAGAGATGTTTCAAAGAGACGTGACGCACGTCCGGACTTATCTCAGCCAATGACAGCTCTGCATGCATCCCCTGGATATTATTTTATTAACTGCTCTCATCGCAACGCAATGTTTACAGAGAGAACAGTCTCTGATAGTGTTACGTTATTATGAGAGTGCTCTGTTTGATTCTGAAATTGTATATATTTATATAAATATATCCTATATACAGTGGGGCAAAAAAGTATTTAGTCAGCCACCAATTGTGCAAGTTCTCCCACTTAAAAAGATGAGAGAGGCCTGTAATCTTCATCCTAGGTACACTTCAACTATGAGAGACAGAATGGGGGGAAAGAAAACAGTAAATCACATTGTAGGATTTTTAATGAATGAATTTGGTCAATAACAAAAGTTAATCTCAATACTTTGTTATATACCCTTTGTTGGCAATGACAGAGGTCAAACGTTCTCTGTAAGTCTTCACAAGGTTTTCACACACTGTTGCTGGTATTTTGGCCCATTCCTCCATGCAGATCTCCTCTAGAGCAGTGATGTTTTGGGGCTGTCGCTGGGCAACACGGACTTTCAACTCCCTCCAAAGATTTTCTATGGGGTTGAGATCTGGAGACTGGCTTGGCCACTCCAGGACCTTGAAATGCTTCTTACGAAGCCACTCCTTCGTTGCCCGGGCGGTGTGTTTGGGATCATTGTCATGCTGAAAGACCCAGCCACGTTTCATCTTCAATGCCCTTGCTGATGGAAGGAGGTTGTCACTCAAAATCTCACGATACATGGCCCCATTCATTATTTCCTTTACACGGATCAGTCGTCCTGGTCCCTTTGCAGAAAAACAGCCCCAAAGCATGATGTTTCCACCCCCATGTTTCACAGTAGGGATGGTGTTCTTTGGATGCAACTCAGCATTCTTTCTCCTCCAAACACGTCTAGTTGAGTTTTGTGGAAATTGATGTGAGATATAGTACCGAAGAAGTGTGTTACATTTGAAATGGCAGAAAGTCTTGTTGCAATTTCCAGATATTAAAAGAGGTCCCTTTGAGTTTCTCTGGTAATTATCAATAGTAGCAGTGAAGTGAATACTGTTCAAACAATACCTGTGTTTGTGTTTTATAGTGATTTCTCTGTTTTATCCTTTCATAAATGTGAGGACTAAAATGGCGATAGACAAAGGGCTGTTAAGAGTAAACTGGGTTTTATTGCCATGTGGGGGAGGTGAAGGTATGCAGGATAGGGTGCTTGGTGGGGGAATAGAATATCTTCTGCTAAGATCTCGAGCATTTTCATGTTTCAGGGAAGTCTACATATCTTGAATAGTATATGTGTGGGTTTATACATTCCTGTGTGTTAATAGTTGAAGGAACAAAAAGTACATTTTTCCTCTACCATATAGAGAGGTTTTTTATAGATTCCTGAAACAATGTTCCCTTTTTCTTAAAAGTAGATTAGCGCATTAGTCTTTTTGTTTGACGTTTTACCTGTTTATCAAAAGAGTGTTTTAAGCTATTTGTGAAGAAGGAAGATGCAGAATTAATGGTGATTTCTGTTTTGAGTGAAAAGATTATCCCTGAGAATGTTTTTCTGGGTTAAACCATCGATAGGCTTTGCAAATTGGGAGGGACATTTCCCCTGATTTTAATGAGGTGCATCCTGCAGGCCTTCCCAACACCTGTGGCTTTCATAGCGGCCATGCGCTGATTCCCTGTGAGATAGCGTTTTGGTATCTCCCAAATGAAACGCCACCCCTTCTTAGTATTAGGGAAATGTGTATCTTGTTGTTGGGTCTCTCTCCATGCGCTGACAAGACGAAAGGATGTCCGCAGCGCGTGAATAAGGGCGGGAGTACTCCACACGTTGCTTATATGATTCTTTGAATTGTATAGTAATGTATTATATTATATCGTATTGCATTATTACTTTGTTTAATTAAAACGGATTATTGTTTAACTGGTATCCTGGTGTCTTCTAATTCCCTCCCTGTTATGATTTCAAGCAGGACTCGTCAAAACAACACGCGGTGAGGAGTTGGGTTGTAAGAACCCCCATCCCCCAACAAGTGGTGACCCGACGTTAGCGAGTGGGAGTTCAAAGGGAGTCACATCAGGAGCCAGCGGACGAAGCTGTCCAGGGGGGCACCTCGAAATACTTTCTGACAACTAAAAACAGAGCTCTATACAAAAATACAGGTAAGCACGGATACCAGTTACACTCAAAATCTGTGATTTGGATATATTCAAATTTTTTAGAGTTGTCAGGAATATTTCTCAGTGTCATAGACTTTATTATAAAATAATGCAATGCATATATTAGCATAGGTAGGTAACGACGGACTACTAATCTTATAAAATAATGCAATGCATATATTAGCATAGATAGGTAACGACGGACTATAAATGTTATAAAATGATGCAATGCATATATTAGAATAGGTAGATAACGATGGACTACTGATATTGATAAAGCAACGGTTAGGAACCTCGGGGATATGCTACACATGAAGCGACGAGAAATGTAAGACGAAGGTGCAAGGCCCCGTTGGTTTTAGAGAAATCAAGTCGGCAATTTCAGTCGGGGAAGTCCAGTGGGTTTCATAAGAAATGATATCCACCCAGGACGAAACTGAATAATACTCCTTCAGCCTCATAGGAAGCTGGAGTGTATTATATGTAATAAATCCAAAAGGAGATACGCAAATTTCAAAAAGTCATTTTGAAACGAACGGAATCTCGTTCTCTTGTTCTGTGGGGTTATTAATCTAAGAAGCTAAA
This sequence comes from Pseudochaenichthys georgianus, assembly GCF_902827115.2. Classification (NCBI taxonomy): domain Eukaryota; kingdom Metazoa; phylum Chordata; class Actinopteri; order Perciformes; family Channichthyidae; genus Pseudochaenichthys; species Pseudochaenichthys georgianus. The sequence continues at coordinate 11,181,242 of NC_047505.1, read as the reverse complement.
CGTGACGATAAAGGATTCTGTTGACCTGGGTTTCGGCTCCATGAGGATGTCACATAGCTGAGAAGCCGTGTCGAAGCGCATTCTAAGGTCTGTTGAAATAAACATCGCACCAAAAAAGCTCGATAGACTGTACGGGGAATAATTTTCCGTGAATAATTACTAATAAGATAAGGGAGAGAAGTCAGATAAAGACATGCGAAGTCAGGCTGGAGGCAGGCTGGAGGCGTGGGTTCGAGAAAGCCCCCACTTCACAGCTTTCCTCTGAAAAAGGAGGGAATAACATTGAAGATTAATAGATCAATGTGTCGTAGATATTTAAATAAATAAGAAACATTGCATTGTGAATTTCGTGGTATTTGTCATTTACTGAGAAGTTTACTTATATTTCAGAGGCATTTATTGCATACAGTAACGTGGAGGGAAAGTAATAATAGCTTTTGCTGAGTATATGAAGCAGGTTAAAGTTTGATTCAAATTGAACATAATAGTGGATTATTCCACCTAGTGTTTTTGTAATATCATTAGTAGACATTAATTGTGTTTGTAAGTTTATGAAGAAAGAGTAGAAAGTAAACGGGAGGTTGTTATAAGGTTGTCAGTCAGAATGAATCTGTTAAATGGTTACGCATGACAGAGGTGTTGCACAAACACACAGGTGATTGATGATGGGAAACTTGAGCCGGCAGCTGCAGGGCACAGGGAGGAAAGAGAAAGACAAGTAGATGTTTTGAAGAGTTCAGAGAGAGTAAAACTTGTTTCTAAATAATGTCATATTGTTTTGTGAGTAAACATGAAATAAAAATATATTTACTAGATATAACAACAACATGCTTAACTAGGTTGACAGAAAACTGCTATTAACCAGTTTCAGCAGCTACTGTCCTATCTGTGTTCTAAAGAGAACATATGTTGCATTTACAATTCATATTAAGGAAGTTCACAATTGATACCATTAAATACCGTTTTGGATTAATAGGGCGTGTCTGTCAAACACTCGTGCTCAGATGGAATAAAGTGTTGAGATGTTCTCAAGAGTGGGAGTTTTCACAACGCTTTTTAGTTTGTATTGAGACAATTAAGTGATAAGGACAGAAAACTGTTCCGTGATGATTTCTTTAGGTTTGAGCTTTAGTAATGGAGATTACATTTTGTGAGGAAACCTTTCCACCAATAATAAGTGTTCAAAAATAGATATTCATTAAACATGATCAGATTACTTGTTTTTCAATTATAGCGCTAAATACAGTTAGTTTTGTATTTTGTTACAGATCTAACCTGCTTGTAACACAACTTAGATAAACAATTTCAAAAAGAATAGAATAAGCAAGTGGTTAAAGGGGGTTTCCTGTCTGGCTCATTTGGTTTAGAACTGAAGTAAGGAAGAATAGTGTTTTATGAGAACTGTCATTCCTCATGGTTTCTAAAGATAAATCATCAGTTTGTATGGACTTTGATGTAGAGATAGGATCATGGTGGAGAAGGAAGACCTTTTTTGGATTCAAATTAAAGAAGATTTTAAAGATGACGTAAGCAGGACTTCAACTAGACAAAAGAGATTTTACAATGTGGTTTTACTACTTTTAATGGAGTAAAGAATCTGGGTAGACTACTGCCATTGATTTGTTTTAACATTCACATGTTTCAGCATTCCTGACCATATAGACACTCAGCCGTTTTATTTTGTAACCCTTTGGGGGAGAGATTTAAATTGAGTTTATCTCCAGTTGCTGATTTATTGTGATTACAGCGGCACTGGAAAGCTGTGCGCCACCTTTGGGTTGTACTCTGAATCAGTGTGTTGGTGAGGAGTTGCTCACTACAGAAACAGAAGAACTGTGCAAAGAACGCATCTCTGAGGAGGGTTTGACATTTTGCGTGTACCTCGTTGCCAAGGCAACAGTGGTGGGAAGAGGAACAGCAGTTTTTGGGGATTCCTGCTGTGCAGAGGACAACGTGTGTCTGCTGACTGTAGCACATTGATCCAGAGGTGCCTTCCCCCTCAGGATATCCCAGTGCAAGAGTTTCATTGATCCTATTGACTACAGCTGCAGAGGACAACGCATCACTGACTGTTCACATTGTGACAAGATCTTGAGACAGGCTGGTCTCAGACGGTTCAGACTCTGAAGAAATTATGCGATGATTTGACAGCATAACTGTACAAGAGTTTTCCAGAGGGTGGTGTACAACAATAACATTGGTGTTTGAGAAGGGAGGCTGATTGTTTAAACGATGGTCTGGAATACTGAAAAGATTACAGTTTAATATCCTTGTTTGGCAAACAAGACATCTGATTATTAGGTCACACATAATAATGTAGACATATAAACTAACTATGAGTAAAGGGATGAATGGAGTTAATATCCTGGGGAGGGTTAGTTATGTTGCGAATACTTCGCAGGGTATTTGCTAATGTATTTTGAAGAACAAATAACAAGGACACAAGTCCAATTTTGTTTTGTTTTTAGATTAAATTGTCCATTACCAAAACTGTTCACCTTGTGTCTAGATTTGGACTTTGATGGTAAGGGAGTATTTAGGCTTATTTTTATACATCTGACATTTTAAAATATGTTGGCTGTTCACTAGACTTTTCTGAAGATTGAATATTTGTTCCATTTCTACATATTCCTATTTAAAAAGTAATTTTAGAGTAAAGAGGGCTGATGCTGAAATGGGAAATAATGTGGGGCCTTCAATCACCCATTGTAAGGGTGCATATTATTGACGACCAATAGGGAGGAGGGGTCGCTCGACCCACCCTGCAGTGGTTTTTTAAAATCTTACTTGCAGCTTCACAGGAAGCGCACAGCACCAGATTATGAGTTTAGAGGACTAGCGGCACCACCTCCTAATGTACATTCATTTAGTTAGTAATTAACTGACATTTAGAGATGTTAAAAAGTAAAAACATACCTACCATGAGGGATAATTCCTAAGTTCAGCTACAAACCATTGATGAAATTACTTCTGTTTTTAGGTCCTTGATAGAGGAAGGAGTGATTGTTACATGTTCGGACACCCAGAGTTCCACGCACGGTTAAAGACGTTAACATTGTTTTTTTAGGTATACCAGAATTGAAGATACATGGGTATTAGGGATGTGCATCTCCATCACTGAGGCCGATGCGATGCGCATCTCGATACGTTGCCAGGATACGATACATTAACGATACATTTGAAACACCAGGCGATGCGATACGATACGATTCACCCCTGTGGCGATACAGTTCGATACGATTTGATTCAACATTATGCGATTCGGTGCGATACGATGCGATTCAACTCGATGCAAAAATAATGATACTTCAATATGGTACGACAGAGGATTTTTGTTTTATTCCTTATATGCAGCAAATCATACATTAACAAAAAAGTGCTTTACATATTTGGTACTGCACATCCCATCATGCCGTTTATTTTTTTTCCTTTAAAAGCTCTCCAGAGTAGGCTACAGTACAATTGTATAACACCTCACAGTTAAACAATGTAAGGATGCATTGCTCATGATTAACAATGTGCAAATAACAGCTAGCATAGTGCAATGCCCATACAGCTGCCAGCCTGATGTGCTTAACACTCATCCATAGGCTGACTCACCAGTGAGCAGAAAGCAGTGGGTTCTATAGGAACAATAAAGAATACAAATAACCTTTCACAAACAGGTATTTCATAACTGCTTACAGTGAGGAAGACATTTAAACTGTTATTGGCCGTCACAGGCTGCTGTAAATTAAACACCATTCTCTCTGACAGAACACCTCACTGAGTGATTTAACTCATAATGTCTAACTTTCAGGTTTCTCTTTTCAGCCGCAGACCCCATGTCGCCTCTTTATGTGCGTCGCTAAGTTCCTCGTACTATGTGTGTACTTTAAAGCGGCTCGGCATCGTTAACAATTTGCGAGCGATTTTTCAAGTTGACCGTCTGTAGTATATAGTGCCGCGCACATATACCATCAGGACGTTACTGATGGCGTGCGGCTGCGGAGTGATACTGTGTGTATGCAAGCCCGCTTCTGGACGGATCTATGTATCATGGCTGTTACCTGTTAAGTAATAAAGATACCTCATACAAAGGTCTACGGATACCTTATTACTCTCCATGACCTGCGGTCAACTATATAGCATAAAGGACTATTACACCGTCTTTCTTGAACAATCCGAAGTATTGCCAAACGTTTGATTTGTAGGTATCTTTCGGTGCGCTGTGTTTCTCTTTCTCCTCAACTTCCGTGTGTGTTGATAACTGAGACTCTCGGCCTCCGTAGTGGCGAAGCAAATATCAAAGATCGTCTCTGCTGAGCGTTGACAAGATGAGGGGATTTTGAATCGGTTTTTTACCGATGCAAAGACGCTACGCAATCGATGCATCGCGAGTTCAACCCAAACTGTAGCCGATGTGCACTCTTTCAACCGGTGCACTCGCATCGTGAACGTTTATGCCGGTGCACCGATGCGAATCGGTGAATCTTAACATCTCTAATGGGTATAGTGAGAGATGAAGAGCTACACAGGTCGTAGTAGAGGTTTGACTCAAGATAATAATTGTGTGCACAAGTTTCTGAATTACATCTATTAGACGTGTTGATATTGATTAGGTGTAAATGAACTGCAGTAGTAGTACAATAAGGAAGTGAAATTTGTTGGCTAACACTTTTCAGGGAATTTGGGAAACCGCTGTTCCAATGAAAAGTTAGAGATATCTTGAACATTATAGTTGTAATTGTGAATTAATAAATGATGGCGCTCCATATATACAGATTTTTATAGATGGAGGATGCTGGCCTGTGCTGGAAGATCGGAATCTCTGCAGAGCACGACACATGGCCACACAGACTGAGACCAACTGACCTTTGACCCTGACCGACAGGGTAACTTGGGAAGGCACTGTCAATGACTGACTCTGAGGTGTACCTGACCAAACTTGACTTTACAACCTGACAGTGTGAGTGAGTGTATGTCTGCATCTGATCAGTGCAACTGCATGATTTAAAACAATGACTAATCAAGCATGTTTTTGGACTAACACATTATTTTTGTGTGATAATAATGTGTGAAATGAGAGGTTTCCTAACATTGCACAAAAGGGGAAACCGTTTCTAATCTGCTTGATGATATTTCACTCCCACAGGAGGTGGCACATTGCAGAATGTGAAACTCAAACTATGACATTTGAGGATTCTGTTTCTTTTAGGACTGAAAGAGGGAGAGAAACACTTCATTTCACTGAAGTGTTTACTGTGGAAATGATGGATGTACATTTGGGAAAAATGTTTGGTATTGTCTTATAATCCATTATGACCTGAAGGTTTTCTTCCCATACAGGATTTTATTTACACATGAGTTAATGTGTAAAAAAGGGGGAGTGTAAACTTCACAATGTACATTTTTTTGGAGCCCCAACTCCATTGTTCAATCTGACCATTGATTGACAGTTTTAGAATTGACCTGCTCCATATTTGGGGATAACATACTGTTGATGAATGTTGACATGTCTCTAATATTGATTGAGTTATAGCAGGTAACACAGATAAAGAATCTGTGGCCAAGGGGCTACCAGAGAGATGTAAGTCCAGAATGGAATACTGAAGAAGCTGACCTGTGAGTAATGTGTAAACTAATGTTTCAACAGGTATTAAAGTAACTGAGGTTTGAAATGTAGAAAGAACATATTTACAGTTAAAGCTAAAACATAGTAATGTAATGAGACACAATGTAATTTAAACAACATCATGTAACTAGTCTGGTAAAGAAGTAAAAGCCATAGACTTTATTGTTTAGGTCATTATGGGGATATACATTTCATCTACATTTATAATAGAAAGACATTTGAGGACAGTTTGTTGGAATTCTGTATTCATTTTTCCAGCGGGATAATATCTAAGCACTGACGGGTAGAAGCAGTATCACCAGGAAGCCATTCACTTTGTTAGTATTGTGATTTTGGTTGTTTTTGAATCCATAACATTAGTGTGTTTCTTTACCAGAAACATTAGCAGTTCAAATCATATTTAGATTTTTAATGGGATCTCAAGGATTTCATTTAAAAATAAACCACAGATGCTTGTCAGAAATTCAGAGCTATTGAAATATGTTATTTAGTTTACCTAAAGATGTTGGGGTTCTTATTTAGTTGGCACAGTCCAAGTATTAAGATTCTGAAGCTGCACAATTAGCGTAGGCTTGAGGGATTTGTATCAGATTTCTCCACACAGGTTGTTGATGCCAAAAGGGGGACCCGAGACGCAGGAGGCAGACTGTCATCAGGACAAAGTGGCTCAACCCCAGGTTTTCCGGCCCCTACCGAGTGACCCAGAGGACATCCCATGCCGTCCGCCTACAAGGAAAGGGGGACAACTGGTACCACTGGAGCCAGTGTGCGGTCGGGAAAACACCTGCGAGGACCCTAGACGACATCAGGACGGATCTGGCTCTCGTCATGGAGGTCGACTCGGATGCTGTCATTAGCGGACTGGAGGAGAAGGACCTCGAGGACATCCATCCAGCAGTCGTCCCAGGAGGCATCATCATCGGACCGGGGAAGGAGGATCGGGAGGACATCCATCCAGCAGTCGGGAGGCATCATCATCGGACCGGAGAAGGAAGATCGGGAGGAAATCTATTCAGCATCGACTCGGAAGCCGCCATCAGCGAGCCGGAGGAGAAGGAAGACATCTCTCTAGCAGGCAGCCCAGAAGCCGCCGTCAGCGGATCGGGGGGACAAAGACACGGCAAGCCAGGACGGCACAGGGGACTCCACTCTCCGCTGAAACAGGAGTGTGGGTTAAGTGCAACAAGACGGTGTATGGAGCCAGCCAGGCCTGCCAAGCTATGGGCAGCCTCTACCATGACGGCTGCTTCACCTGCAGCGCCGGTAGTCGAAGGCTGAGAGGGAAGGCGTTCTACTATGACGCAGGAAGGGTTTTCTGTGAAGAGGACTTTCTGTACTCTGGGTTCCAGCAGTCTGCAGACAAGTGCAACGCATGTGGACATCTGATCATGGACATGCAGGCCTGCAGGCCCTGGGGAAGTCGTACCACCCCGGTTGTTTCCGCTGCGTCATCTGCAACGAGAGCCTGGACGGAGTGCCCTTCACTGTGGACACTGAGAATAAAATCTACTGTCTGAAAGACTACCACAGGGTCCTGGCGCCTAAATGTGCTGCGTGTAACCAGCCCATCCTGCCCTCAGAGGGGTCTGATGAAACCATTCGAGTTATATCCATGGACAAAGACTATCATGTGGGTATTGTTGTGTGCCGTGCATCCGCTCATTATGTGTCAGACTAATCAGTTCCACCATTGAGGGAAAAGCTGCTTCTCCCTCTCCTGACACTGTTGGCCTGTGTCAGGGAGAGGACGAGTATAGAGACTCAGCAGACAAGGACGCAGTTTTTTGACATTTTTTGGTCTCCCTCTCATTCTGCCATAAGAAATTGCTATGAAGGGCTGTTTCCAAATGTTTAAAGGGCTCTAAATATAATGTTGAGAGATGAACACAGTGGAGAGGAGTGACAATAGTTATGTTTTAAGTGCCTTGTGTAAGTTGCACTCTTTTTTAAGAGTGCAAAAGAGGGAATTGTGGAAATTGATGTGAGATATAGTACCGAAGAAGTGTGTTACATTTGAAATGGCAGAAAGTCTTGTTGCAATTTCCAGATATTAAAAGAGGTCCCTTTGAGTTTCTCTGGTAATTATCAATAGTAGCAGTGAAGTGAATACTGTTCAAACAATACCTGTGTTTGTGTTTTATAGTGATTTCTCTGTTTTATCCTTTCATAAATGTAAGGCCTAAAATGGCGATAGACAAAGGGCTGTTAAGAGTAAACTGGGTTTTATTGCCATGTGGGGGAGGTGAAGGTATGCAGGACAGGGTGCTTGGTGGGGGAATAGAATATCTTCTGCTAAGATCTCGAGCATTTTCATGTTTCAGGGAAGTCTACATATCTTGAATAGTATATGTGTGGGTTTATACATTCCTGTGTGTTAATAGTTGAAAGAACAAAAAGTACATTTTTCCTCTACCATATAGAGAGGTTTTTTATAGATTCCTGAAACAATGTTCCCTTTTTCTTAAAAGTAGATTAGCGCAATAGTCTTTTTGTTTGACTTTTTACCTGTTTATCAAAAGAGTGTTTTAAGCTATTTGTGAAGAAGGAAGATGCAGAATTAATGGTGATTTCTGTTTTGAGTGAAAAGATTATCCCTGAGAATGTTTTTCTGGGTTAAACCATCGATAGGCTTTGCAAATTGGGAGGGACATTTCCCCTGATTTTAATGAGGTGCATCCTGCAGGCCTTCCCAACACCTGTGGCTTTCATAGCGGCCATGCGCTGATTCCCTGTGAGATAGCGTTTTGGTATCTCCCAAATGAAACGCCACCCCTTCTTAGTATTAGGGAAATGTGTATCTTGTTGTTGGGTCTCTCTCCATGCGCTGACAAGACGAAAGGATGTCCGCAGCGCGTGAATAAGGGCGGGAGTACTCCACACGTTGCTTATATGATTCTTTGAATTGTATAGTAATGTATTATATTATATCGTATTGCATTATTACTTTGTTTAATTCAAACGGATTATTGTTTAACTGGTATCCTGGTGTCTTCTAATTCCCTCCCTGTTATGATTTCAAGCAGGACTCGTCAAAACAACACGCGGTGAGGAGTTGGGTTGTAAGAACCCCCATCCCCCAACAGTTTTTACCAAAAAGTTCTATTTTGGTTTCATCTGACCATATGACATTCTCCCAATCCTCGTCTGGATCATCTAAATGCTCTCTAGCAAACTTCAGACGGGCCTGGACATGTACTGGCTTAAGCAGGGGGGACACGTCTGGCACTGCAGGATTTGAGTCCCTGGCGGCGTAGTGTGTTACTGATGGTAGCCTTTGTTACTTTGGTCCCAGCTCTCTGCACGTCATTGACTAGGTCCCCCCGTGTGGTTCTGGGATTTTTGCTCACCGTTCTTGTGATCATTTTGACCCCACGGGGTGAGATCTTGCGTGGAGCCCCAGATCGAGGGAGATTATCAGTGGTCTTGTATGTCTTCCATTTTCTAATAATTTCTCCCACAGTTGATTTCTTCACACCAAGCTGCTTACCTATTGCATATTCAGTCTTCCCAGCCAGGTGCAGGTCTACCATTTTGTTTCTGGTGTCCTTTGACAGCTCTTTGGTCTTGGCCATAGTGGAGTTTGGAGTGTGACTGTTTGAGGTTGTGGACAGGTGTCTTTTATACTGATAACGAGTTCAAACAAGTGCCATTAATACAGTTAACAAGTGGAGGACAGAGGAGGCTCTTAAAGAAGAAGTTACAGGTCTGTGAGAGCCAGAAATCTTGTTTGTTTGTAGGTGACCAAATACTTATTTTACCGAGGAATTTACCAATTAATTCATTAAAAATCCTACAATGTGATTTCCTGGATTATTTCCCCCCATTCTGTCTCTCATAGTTGAAGTGTACCTAGGATGAAAATTACAGGCCTCTCTCATCTTTTTAAGTGGTAGAACTTGCACAATTGGTGGCTGACTAAATGCCCCACTGTATGTGTGTGTGTGTGTGTGTGTGTGTGTGTGTGTGTGTGTGTGTGTGTGTGTGTGTGTGTGTGTGTGTGTGTGTGTGTCCGCATCTGTAGCCTGTTATTGTCTCATTATACCGCATTGTGAATGAATCAAAGTAAATATATAAGTGGTCATGAACACATCTGTCCATCAGACCTCTGTCTGATGGACAGATGTGTTGCTGCTGTGCCTCCTGCCTCCTGTCATCATTATGCATTATGCATTTCTCCTCTCCGAAAGGAGAGGAGAAAATGCTGCCCCACAATGCCTTGCAGCCGCAGCATTTGCCGTCACACAACAGTAGGCCGTTCACGGAAACAACCGATTATGACCGATAAATGATATCATGAAAGTTACGGTGCTTATTAAGCATTTTAAAACGTATAGGTAAGTTGCCACAGTTCTTTGTTTTGAACGTTCATCAGTATTATGATCAAAAAGAGACATTTGAACGTTAGTTTTTACTGAAATTAAGTCAACATTTCACAGTCTTCACTGAGCTGTGTGGAGTTTTTTCAACTTTTAAAAGATGTTTGAATGATGATATAAACAGTGATAGATGTTAAGGACTAACGTTTATAATAAATATATTTGTATTGATTTTAAGATATTTTCATAGTTCATACAATCATACGTATTGGGATAATTTGTATTAATGTGGACTGGAGGGAGAGGGTGACGAGCATAAGTTTCACTTTCCTTTTTTATTTCAATTCCAACTTTGGTCCTGAAGAATATGTTTCTCTGTTGTCCACGTTCATAAAGCAAAGCAACAGCATCAGAGCACGGTGCAGAGTCTCTAGATGAGTCCCTCGTTCTTATTAAACATCCATGTTGTCGTCCGCTGTATAGAAAACTGCAGCCGTGCCTGCAGTCCCTCCCCTCTCAAGCACGCACTAACGGAGCAACCCTGTCTCCTAAAAATTACGTTCCCACAGAACTAAACTGCATTCTCAATTACGTTTAGCTAGAAACGTATTTTCTCCCACGTTACGTTTGTTATGAACGTATTTCAAATACGTTTATTTTCTACATATCTTCTAGAAGCATATTTTCTTCCACGTTACGTTAGTTATGAACGTATCTTAAATACGTTTATTTTCTACATATCTTTGCCATTTATTGTCTTGTTTGTAATAATGATAATAGTTATTTATAAATATCATTTTAGAGCACACCTTTGAAATCGAGAATCGGGCTCGATATATGGTTAAATTAAAATCAGTAGGCGAGGCTGTAATTTCGCCAGCTGTTACTCTCATGAGCGAGGCAGAACATAATAGTTTGATCATGCCAAGAAGCTGCTGTGTCGTTATTGCACCTCAAACATTAAAACAAATCCAGAGTTACGTGTTTCTGTACTTCCTCTAAGAAGAAAGGACAGTAACAGAAGAGCTCTGTGGCTTCAGGCTTGATCGCCGTTCAAATGACAGCGTTGGTTTCCCCAAAAGTGGGCGGGGCTGTAAAGTGAAGTAGATTTTACTCTCATCTATTATTCAAAACCATTCTATTTATTCTAACGTAAATTACATGCCAGTGTTTTATCTTTTTATTTATTTGTTTTTATTTTAAATCGTATAATGTCGGACTTTTTTGTCGTCTTTGAGGAAAAGAAATGGGGTTTTGAGATTCAAAATACTGAAATCTGTATTTTTTAAAATCTCTTCCTTCTAATTTGTTATTCTTTTCTAAATAACACACAATTATCCTTGTTTTTATTTATTCGTTTAATTCTATAATCTTGGGCTTTTTAGCCGTAAATAAAGTCACCAGAAACAGATGGGACATTTCGAGATTTAGGATGGCCGAAGACACTACACTACCCATAATCCCCAGCTATCGTTTGGGACTACAGTCCCGTTGACAAACCCCGTGATGTTGCGCCAAGGTTACGCCGAGCGTCAAGCTCTTTGAAATGGAACGAAACCACGGCAGACTATTCAAAACTGGACTCGAACGCCCCCCCAGAACTACACATGCTGGCTATTGTGTTTCGCAACATGTTCTCTATGGCACGTCTCTACTGGGAATTGTAGTTTTAAAAGACGTGTTTCCCAAATTTAGAAGTTGACAGTATTAAACTGTGTACAGCCCTGGAGGTTTAGGCGATAGGAAACACATTGGTGTGTACACATTTAAAACATGTAATTACTAAATGGGTGAAAATCGCGTGTATCCATAATGGGCAGCACTATATATACCCACACGATAGCTCATTGTTACTTTGTAATTCTACTCCACTACAATTCAGAGGTTAACCTGGTATTTTTACTTCACTACATTTAGTTTAGTTACTTTGCAGATTCTGATTAATGATGTGGAATATAAACAACCCTTAAAGCAGACTTTAGTTACACCTGAGTAACATTCAGGGAAGGTGATTGTCAAGTGCCAACAATCAGGAGAGATATTTGATAGTTGGTGCTTGAGAAGACTAAACATTTATCTGCAGATCTTTATAAAGTATATTCATTGCTCGTTATTCTCTACTAATAGTTAATTAAAAACTATATAATGGCTATTTTGCACATCCCTTTCAAGATTTCAAGATTTTCTAAGGTGTATTGATCTTATACACAACTTGGGTCGCAGGTTCCTCAACAGCGCATTACAAGACATCTATCAATATGTGTGTACTGTATACCTCCACCATTAAACTGTCATATTCTGCACATTTCTTATACTATCTACATACATAAGAGTATAATTAATGTGTATAATATCAGTTAAAATAAGTGCTTCAACATAGTTAACATTGCAGGAAAGCAATATTTTAGACGTTAAGTACTTTGTCAGGCTTAATATTTATCTGTAGATAGATACCCCCTAAGCTTTTTTCTTGTTTAAAAGAAGACCTTAACCTCTTTAATGTGTTAATAAAGGTTAATTCGTTTTTCTGTTTTGCACATCCTCCTATTAATATCTGTGTACATCCGGCACTAAACTGTTTTATTGTAGAGATCACTTAGTATCTTCTTGACTTTTTATATTCTATATTTCTATCATTGACCTTCTACTTTCCCCCTATGAAAGTATGTACTCTTAATATTGTTTTAATCAAATAAGATTATTCAACAAAAATAATTCAATAACATGCTTTAACCACTAGGCCGTGCACACAAGGTACACACAGCATATTAATAATAACTTTGTATTATTAGTGTAGACACTTATGTATAACATCTGAAGATGTGTGGTTTTATTCATGTTTTTACATAATTTTACAGGATATTGCTATACTATTTCTCTTGTTTTACTTCTACACATTAATATCTGATTTGTAAAACATCACAGACAGAAAGGCATAGGCTATACGTCATTTAATGGTAAGCTATTGAAATTGTGATTCCATAGATGTGTCTCCCATCACCCAAATCCCCTGACTATTCTCTCAACTCAGTATTTACATTCTGATATTCAAAGAAAATCAGTAATATCTTTAAAAACTACAAGTCCTTTTCTATCAGCTGTGCACCGTTATGGTGTAAATATAACCTATATACCAATTGGATCAAATATAAAAGTCAGCCGAATTACTATTGATACTGCAAGGAGACGTATTTTGTGATAAGAAATTGAAGATGTTGTTTAATTGTTGATATATTTATGATCCACGTCAAGTATTCAGTTTTGGCAGCAGTTCTCCTGTTTGTCTCTCTCATCATGGCTCTATAAATAAAAAACTACGGCAGATCTGTAATATTTAATGCAGCTGAACCGTGTATTACAATGCCTTTATGTGATGACTTCCAAAGAGAAAAGCAAGCACACTCTGAATTAGGTATTATTTTATTTTTCGTTGTCGGATATCATATCTTATTAACACCATATCCCAGCGTGCATTGCGACTAAAACATCCAATCAACAAGCTTCAAGCTTAGGATCTTGGGTAATCAGTTTAGTGGGTTTGTGGCAACCCTGTCTCCTAAAAATTACGTTCCCACAGAACTAAACTGCATTCTCAATTACATTTAGCTAGAAATGTATTTTCTCCCACGTTACGTTTGTTATGAACGTATTTCAAATACGTTTATTTTCTACATATCTTCTAGAAGCATATTCTCTTCCACGTTACGTTAGTTATGAACGTATCTTAAATACGTTTATTTTCTACATATCTTTGCCATTTATTGTCTTGTTTGTAATAATGATAATAGTTATTTATAAATATCATTTTAGAGCACACATTTGAAATCGAGAATCGGGCTCGATATATGGTTAAATTAAAATCAGTAGGCGAGGCTGTAATTTTGCCAGCTGTTACTCTCATGAGTGAGGCAGAACATAATAGTTTGATCATGCCAAGAAGCTGCTGTGTCGTTTATTGCACCTCAAACATTAAAACAAATCCAGAGTTACGCGTTTCTGTACTTCCTCTAAGAAGAAAGGACAGTAAAAGAAGATCTCTGTGGCTTCAGGCTTGATCGCCGTTCAAATGACAGCGTTGGTTTCCCCAAAAGTGGGCGGGGCTGTAAAGTGAAGTAGATTTTACTCTCATCTATTATTCAAAACCATTCTATTTATTCTAACGTAAATTACATGCCAGTGTTTTATCTTTTTATTTATTTGTTTTTATTTTAAATCGTATAATGTCGGACTTTTTTTGTCGTCTTTGAGGAAAAGAAATGGGGTTTTGAGATTCAAAATACTGAAATCTGTATTTTTTTAAAATCTCTTCCTTCTAATTTGTTATTCTTTTCTAAATAACACACAATTATCCTTGTTTTTATTTATTCGTTTAATTCTATAATCTTGGGCTTTTTAGCCGTAAATAAAGTCACCAGAAACAGACGGGACATTTCGAGATTTAGGATGGCCGAAGACACTACACTACCCATAATCCCCAGCTATCGTTTGGGACTACAGTCCCGTTGACAAACCCCGTGATGTTGCGCCAAGGTTACGCCGAGCGTCAAGCTCTTTGAAATGGAACGAAACCACGGCAGACTATTCAAAACTGGACTCGAACGCCCCACCAGAACTACACATGCTGGCTATTGTGTTTCGCAACATGTTCTCTATGGCACGTCTCTACTGGGAATTGTAGTTTTAAAAGACGTGTTTCCCAAATGTAGAAGTTGACAGTATTAAACTGTGTACAGCCCTGGAGGTTTAGGCGATAGGAAACACATTGGTGTGCACACATTTAAAACATGTAATTACTAAATGGGTGAAAATCGCTTGTATCCATAATGGGCAGCACTATATATACCCACACGACAGCTCATTGTTACTTTGTAATTCTACTCCACTACAATTCAGAGGTTAACCTGGTATTTTTACTTCACTACATTTAGTTTAGTTACTTTGCAGATTCTGATTAATGATGTGGAATATAAACAACCCTTAAAGCAGACTTTAGTTACACCTGAGTAAAATTCAGGGTAGGTGATTGTCAAGTGGCAACAATCAGGAGAGATATTTGATAGTTGGTGCTTGAGAAGACTAAACATTTATCTGCAGATCTTTATAAAGTATATTCATTACTCGTTATTCTCTACTAATAGTTAATTAAAAACTATATAATGGCTATTTTGCACATCCCTTTCAAGATTTCAAGATTTTCTAAGGTGTATTGATCTTATACACAACTTGGGTCGCAGGTTCCTCAACAGCGCATTACAAGACATCTATCAATATGTGTGTACTGTATACCTCCACCATTAAACTGTCATATTCTGCACATTTCTTATACTATCTACATACATAAGAGTATAATTAATGTGTATAATATCAGTTAAAATAAGTGCTTCAACATAGTTAACATTGCAGGAAAGCAATATTTTAGACGTTAAGTACTTTGTCAGGCTTAATATTTATCTGTAGATAGATACCCCCTAAGCTTTTTTCTTGTTTAAAAGAAGACCTTAACCTCTTTAATGTTTTAATAAAGGTTAATTCGTTTTTCTGTTTTGCACATCCTCCTATTAATATCTGTGTACATCCGGCACTAAACTGTTTTATTGTAGAGATCACTTAGTATCTTCTTGACTTTTTATATTCTATATTTCTATCATTGACCTTCTACTTTCCCCCTATGAAAGTATGTACTCTTAATATTGTTTTAATCAAATAAGATTATTCAACAAAAATAATTCAATAACATGCTTTAACCACTAGGCCGTGCACACAAGGTGCACACAGCATATTAATAATAACTTTGTATTATTAGTGTAGACACTTATGTATAACATCTGAAGATGTGTGGTTTTACTATTTCTCTTGTTTTACTTCTACACATTAATATCTGATTTGTAAAACATCACAGACAGAAAGGCATAGGCTATACGTCATTTAATGGTAAGCTATTGAAATTGTGATTCCATAGATGTGTCTCCCATCACCCAAATCTCCTGACTATTCTCTCAACTCAGTATTTACATTCTGATATTCAAAGAAAATCAGTAATATCTTTAAAAACTACAAGTCCTTTTCTATCAGCTGTGCACCGTTATGGTGTAAATATAACCTATATACCAATTGGATCAAATATAAAAGTCAGCCGAATTACTATTGATACTGCAAGGAGACGTATTTTGTGAAAAGAAATTGAAGATGTTGTTTAATTGTTGATATATTTATGATCCACGTCAAGTATTCAGTTTTGGCAGCAGTTCTCCTGTTTGTCTCTCTCATCATGGCTCTATAAATAAAAAACTACGGCAGATCTGTAATATTTAATGCAGCCGAACCGTGTATTACAATGCCTTTATGTGATGACTTCCAAAGAGAAAAGCAAGCACACTCTGAATTAGGTATTATTTTATTTTTCGTTGTCGGATATCATATCTTATTAACACCATATCCCAGCGTGCATTGCGGCTAAAACATCCAATCAACAAGCTTCAAGCTTAGGATCTTGGGTAATCAGTTTAGTGGGTTTGTGGTGTGTATCTCTCAAAATGTCCCGTCTGTTTCCGGTGACTTTATTTACGGCTAAAAAGCCCAAGATTATAGAATTAAATGAATAAATAAAAACAAGGATAATTGTGTGTTATTGTTGAGTATTTAGAAAAGAATAACAAATTAGAAGGAAAAGATTTAAAAAAATACAGATTTCAGTATTTTGAGGCTCTGAGCCCCATTTCTTTTCCTCACAGACGGAAAAAAAGTCTGACATTATACGATTTAAAATAAAAACAAATAAATAAAAAGACAAAACACCGGCATGTAATTTACGTTAGAATAAATAGAATGGTTTTGAATAATAGATGAGAGTAAAATCTACTTCACTTTACAGCCCCGCCCACTTTTGGGGAAACCAACGCTGTCATTTGAACGGCGATCAAGTCTGAAGCCACAGAGATCTTCTTTTACTGTCCTTTCTTCTTAGAGGAAGTACAGAAACACGTAACTCTGGATTTGTTTTAATGTTTGAGGTGCAATGAACGACGCATCAGCTTTTTGGTATGATCAAACTATTATGTTCTGCCTCGCTCATGAGAGTAACAGCTGGCGAAATTACAGCCTCGCCTACTGATTTTAATTTAACCATATCGAGCCCGATTCTCGATTTCAAATGTGTGCTCTAAAATGATATTTATAAATGACTATTATCATCATTACAAACAAGACAATAAATGGCAAAGATACGTAGAAAATAAACGTATTTAAGATACGTTCATAAGAAACGTAACGTGGGAGAAAATATGTTTGAAGATATGTAGAAAATAAACGTATTTGAGATACGTTCATAACAAACGTAACGTGGGAGAAAATACGTTTCTCGCTAAACGTAATTGAGAATGCAGTTTAGTTCTGTGGGAACGTAATTTTTAGGAGACAGGGTTGAACGGAGCGTCCACACTACAGCTTCAAAAAAAGCTTGGAGCTGGGCCTGTCTGGAGCTTGGGGATTTTATTCAAGCAATGCGACCAACAACCAATCACATGAATCTCCCGCCCCCGACATACAAAGCAAAAACCCCCGGGGATTGTATGGGAGCAATATATATATAAACTCCCCAAACAGGCGAAAACCTACCAGTTTCACCCACTGTCTCTGCTACCTCCCTCCATGCCTGGTTCCTCCGGTTTGTATCCCGGTAGGTGAAGAGGGTCTGGTCATACAAAACCGGGTGATTTGCTACAGCGATAATTAGTTTCTCCTCCAACTTTTTTTGAAATATAGAAATGAACGGCGGGATATCTCTCCCAGCTTAGACACGGTTTGATTGGCTACGGCTTGAGCTGTCAGATTTTCCGAAACGGGATTTGATTGGCTGGCGCTGGCTACTCTGGGTAGCAGAGCCAGCGCTGGCTACTCTGGGTAGCAGAGCGGTCCGTCTCCGGCGTCTCAACTTCTGACGCCGGAGACGGACCGCTCTGCTACCCACAATTCAGTTTGGCGAAAAAGCGAGGCAACGTGACGTCACCCCATTCAAAGTGAATGGGCAGATTGGAGTTGTCGACGCTGTCGACGCTGTAGTGTGGACGGGCCGTAAGTGCCTCCCCTCTCTCGTGCACGTGCTAGCTGCCAGAGCATGTGAGAAAACAGGCTTATTTGAGACAAGCGAGACCTTCGCAATTGCGATCAACGTCTTGCCAGCGTTGTGCGTTGCATGATGGTTAGTCATTTTGTCCGACTTGCTCTGGAGGCTCGCCTACATGAGACGTTGACATCTCGCGGGACAAAGACGCCCGCAGCCTTGAGAGCGAGGCGCGGCGAGGCGGCGCAGTTCCTCTCCACGGGCTGCGGAAGTGAAATGCTTGATGAGAAACGACTCGCTGGTATCTCGAGCTGAGCGCTCATTGGTGGTTTTTACCCCGTGCTGCTGATGAAACTCTCCAATTGGCTCGGCAAAAGTTTGTTGCTGATTTGTGTTAGTTTTACGTCGCCACTTCCATTCACATTTTTCATCATTGTTCCACAATGTTTATCATCACGAAATTAATATCTATATATTTTATACTATACTTGCACTGCTTACCGTTTTCATACTTTATATATCTTAGCATATTCATACACACTGTTAATACTGCTCACAGGCTGCTGTGTATATCTAGTGTATTCATACCCCTCACTGTTTGTTCATCATTCAATTCATTCTATATTGTATTCTGTAGATTGTGTACATTACTTTTCACTTACTTTCATTACTGCTTTTTGCACTCCTGGTTAGAAGCTAAACTGCATTTCGTTGTCTCAGTACCTGTAATATGTGCAATAACAATAAAGTTGAATGTAATATTGAGCAGGAACAAATGTATTTACTTAGTACATATCTGACATTAACGATGAAACACATTCTGCATTCTTTATAAATGCAAACCGAGTCAAGCCGACTCCGGAGGTGGTGGTATGCACCTTAAAGTTGTTTGCAATCCGCCAAAAAACCGAGAGAAGAAGAAGAAGAAGAAGAAGAAGAAGAAGAAGAAGAAGCCGACTCCGAGCTGTCCGACTTCAGGCGAGCTTTTTGAGACCTCCCCCGGCTGCGATCGGCTATTCTCGTCTACTTTCGAGACGAGCCGCAGCTCGTCTCCAACAAGCCTGACGAGAAGCATGGCTGCAAGTGGGAGTGCAACTGCCGCTGCAAGTGGGAGTGCAACTGCCGCTGCAGGTGGGAGTGCAACTGCCGCTGCGCCGCGGCTTGTTGACAAAAAAGACGCCCGAAGCGAAATTTGGAAGTATTTTAGCTATATCTCTGACAGTGAGGGCAAGCCTACGGACACCACGAGGCCTGTCTGTAAGAAATGTATTAATTTTATTTAATACGAATTCTCGTCATTTATTTAATTTATTGTTCTCATTGTTTAAAAGTTTGTGTTATGGTTCTGGTGTGAAATAAAGCACAATAATTACATTTAAGACTGTTTCCCTTTTTTTAAGTAAAGTATCGAAAAAGAATCGGAATCGCAATTCTTGACTTGGTATCGGTATCGAAACCAAAATGTTGGTATCGTGACAACACTAATTTGGATTATCTAAAGTACCGCAGTCTCTTCTCCTAAATCCTTTTGAATTCTCCTATCGTCTATCCCTTAACCCCGTGACGTTTCATCAGAGGGCAAGGAATAGACGATAGGGATAGACATTAGGAGCTGATTTTTGGATTATCCGACCTAACCTATGGTTAGAGCACAACCACGGCGGAATATTACTGCCAAAAGTCACGTGACTCACTCACGTGACTCTTGGCAGTAATATGAGAAGAAAATGTTTTGTACTTGTAAAAAAAAGTTGTGTACTTGTAAAACCTGTGCTGAATTTGTCTCTGAAACATGATTTATTAGAAAAATGTTGTGTGTTTGTTTGATAGATACGTTTTTTCTTTGCAAAACTAAATGCATTAGTTTGTAGATGGTGTTTTGTATTTGCAAACCACATTGTGTTTGTGAGTGAATCATGAGGCATTTGTAAAACCTGTTTAGTTTGTTTGTGGAGTTATGGCAGGAAATTAGCGCCATATAAACGGCAATTTATCGGCGTCAGAAAAGTTATCGAGTTCATTTTTATTTATCGTACTATAAGTTAATTAATTGCTTATCGCGACAGGCCTACCTACAATACACCTAGAATATTGATTGGAGAAAATGTTGAGTCATAAAATAAAAAGATCTACATTTTAAAATGTTTGTTCAGCATAAGCAACATATAAATGTGGGGAAATGCAAATTCTAATGATATGTGATATTGGAGTGAATTATCCAGTGTAATCCTTTTACTAAAGTTTAAAATTAGGTTTTAAATCTGGTGCACTCAATAGACTCAAACACAGAGGTACAACATAAATGTAAGCATTTTAAGCATGAACAGATGTGAAACTCTATAATATCAGGTTTCACCACAACTCATAAAAATCACAGCGCAGAAGTAAAAAAGAAAAGTTGTCTGACCTCAGAGTCTCCATTTTACAGTGTGGATTCTGTAGAAAATCACAGAGCAGCTTTACTGCCGTGTCCTGCAGCTTGTTTCCTCTCAGGTCCAGCTCTCTGAGATTAGAGGGGTTGGACTTCAGAGCTGAGGCCAGAGAAGTACAGCTGACCCCTGACAAACTGCAAGAACTCAACCTGGAAAACGAATAAAAGAAGAAGAAAGAAAATCCATTTATAATCCAATATATCCAGAGCTGATCAGGTTTAAATTGTAGTTCAAGGGTTTCCTGCAGCATGGTATATAGTACTGCAGACCAGGGTGCGAACTGGAGGGGAGCAGGGGGAGCTATAGACTCCCCTGGGAACATGGTTTGTGACATTTGGGGGGAGCTCTCTAAAATACTGATATGATGACCAAATAAATTCCATTTTGGGCATGTTTTTTTTTTCAAAGGTGTAAAATAAGTGAAATAAAATTATATTTAGAGTTTATGATTCATGAAAAAAGTGTCGCCTGCTTGCACCGTGCACGCTGCCCGCAGCTCCACCCACTACCCACTCAGTCACAAGCTCGTTTAGTTAGCACTGCATGTTTACCAGGCATTGTTGCTGCTGCTGACATGTCGAAAAGAAAAAAACAACACACACACGCAATTTCTTTAAAAAGACGACCAACCGAATGTAGCTGGTGGTAGCACATCGTACGTTGTGACTGCTGCTACAACAGAACCGAGAGAGGAGGGAGCTAAGGTCAGTGCTAGTGCTAACTTGACAGCTAACGTTAACTTGGGGGCTGAAGAGACACAAGAAGACGAGCCGTTGTGTAGTGTGTGTGGCGTCGCGTCTCTCCAGGCAGTGAGAGGGTTGTGTTGTGCTATAGCTGTATTATTAATATTAGTATTGTTCATGGTTGGTGCCGCTGGCTGCTCTTATCGCGTGTGTTCGGCTCTGTGTAGGCTACAGCCATAATAGGCTATAGCCCATGTGAAACAATGTAGCCTGTTTTTGAGTCATTTTAAGTTGATTTAATTAAACAGTCAAACGTTACATTGATGGTCCGTGGATTATTTATTATCAAGTTGATTGAAGTTTGCGTAGCCCATACATGCTCGGGAAATCTGTTGACATGAACATGATCCATCGGGACGTTTCATGTAAATGTAGACCTGTGGCACCACCCCGTGTGCAACAGGTTTTCTCTTTATAATAGGCCTATGTCTGTGCTGTTGCTATTGATGCACGGATCAGCATTTACCCACCCCCCCCCCGCAAAAAAAAAATCCCGGCTCCCCTGGAGACCGTGGTATAGTTCGCACACTGCTGCAGACAGCTGTAACAATCTTTCACAAGTGAACACAAGCACCAAAATGTCCATGTCCATCCCTTTGGAGTCATTTATTTACAAAAGCACGCTAGCCACTTTAATTTCCAAAATTACGACCATCTTCCAAGATGGCTGCATCTAAATAACAATAAATTGGTTAAAAGTCAAATTCAGTGCACCATCCGAGCGATATTTGTTCTAACATGTCCTGGCGTCAGTAGATACATAATGCCCTCTTTATATATACACTTACTCCTGGCACTGAAACTAAAATACTACCTCTACTACAATCACAATCCTAATGTCATGTCACGTTTTTAGTTTAGTCTGTCTTGTTTTGGGTGTTATTTTGCTGTTCTGTTCCCACCTGTGTCTGTGTCCAGTTTCCCTGGTGTGTCTAGTTGTCTGATTGTGTTCACCTCTTGCCCTTGTGTTTCTGCCTCCCCGGCCCGGCTGTTTCTCGTCTCGTGATTACCCCTCCCTGTATTTAGCCTTGTCTCTTCCTGTGTTCCCCTATCGGTTCATTGTTTGTTTGTCCTCCCTTCACGTCACACTTCTTGGTTGTCTTTCTGGTCTTCCTCCATGTTTCTCACGGTCAGTTTTTGTGTAGTTTTTGTGTAGTTGTTTTCTGTCAAGTTATGCCATGTTTTGTTTACCAGCTTTTAAATAAAGCTCGCTTTTTGTTTCAAGACCTTTTTCCGTTTTTTGTAGTCTGCATTTGGGTCCTACCTTTTCCACCTTTTCCACGCACCCTGACATGGGGGGGAAGAAGCCGGAGCTTGTGCGGGAGGTGGAGCGTTACCAGTTGGATCTGGTTGGGCTCACCTCAACGCACAGCGTCGGCTCTGGAACCATACTTCTTGATAGCGGTTGGACTCTATTCTTCTCCGGGGTTGCCCAAAGTGTGAGGTGCCGGGCGGGTGTTGGGATACTCACAAGCCCCCAGTTGGGTGCCGCTTTGTTTGAGTGTCCCCAGTGGCGAGAGGGTCGCCTCCCTACGCCTGCGGGTTATGGGGGGGGGGGGGAAACTCTGACTGGTGTGTGAGTATACAGCCTTCTTGGAGATCCTGGAAAGAGTCCTGTATGGGGCTCCTGAAGGGGACTCCTTAGTCTTGCTGGGAGACTTCAACGCACATGTGGGCAATGATGGAGACACCTGGAGTGGCGTGATTGGGAGGTACGGCCCCCCTGATCTGAACCGGAGTGGTGGTTTGTTACTGGACTTCTGTGCTAGTCATGGATTGGCCATAATAAACACCATGTTCGAACATAAGGATGCTCATAAGTGTACGTGGTACCAGAGCACCCTAGGCAGAAGGTCCATGATCGATTTCGTTATCGTATCATCGGACCTGAGGCCGTATGTTTTAGACACTCGGGTAAAGAGAGGGGCGGAGTTGACAACTGATCACCATCTGGTGGTGAGTTGGGTCGAGTGGCAGGGGAAGCCTTTGGACAGACCGGCAAAGCACAAACTTGTGGTGCGGGTGAACTGGGAACGTCTGGAGGAGTCCCAACTAATGCAATACAGAATATATGTAGATAGATAGAGACAGGGTACTGACCTCAGAGCCTTCAGTCTACAGTGTGGACTCTCCAGAAAGTCACAGAGCAGCTGCACTCCTGAATCCTGCAGGTTGTGGTTGTAGCTCAGCTCCAGCTCTCTCAGGTGGGGGGGGTTGGACTTCAGAGCAGAGGCCAGAGCAACACAGCTTGTCTCTGATAACCTGCAGGAACTCAATCTGGAAAAATAATATACAGTACAGTTGTGTATAGTTACAGTATGAACCCAAGCTTTTCCCCTTTGTTGAATGATTGTCATTCATGTGGATCATTATAACATCACCGTTGTACAGACAAATGTAACCACAATAGTTATACACCTGTTCATTCTCAATATAGCAGAATCAGCTTGAAGGGCAGAGAATGTTAACACACAAGGAATTCAACTCCGGTTGTAAGGTCCTCTTTAGGCAAGGCAAGGCAAGGCAAGGCAAGTTTATTTATATAGCACCTTTCAACACAAGGCAATTCAAGGTGCTTTACAAAAATAAAAGAAATTCAGACAAAGGCATTTAAAAACAGTAAAAGATAATAAAAGAAACATTAAAAGAAAAAATACATGAATAAAAAGTACATGAATAAAAAGTTACAGTGCAGTTTAAGATATGAATAGTTCACACAGAAGTTCCACTTTACTGATTAACACAACGGCTCAGTTTCAATTAAAAGCAGCGACAAAAAGATAAGTCTTCAGCCTGGATTTAAAAGTAGTAAGAGTTGCAGCGGACCTGCAGGTTTCTGGGAGTTTGTTCCAGATATTTGGAGCATAATAACTGAACGCTGCTTTACCATGTTTAGTTCTGACTCTGGGGACAGAAAGCTGACCAGTCCCTGACGACCTGAGAGATCTGGATGGTTCATAATTTAGCAGAAGATCAGAAATGTATTTTGAGCCTAAACCATTCAGTGCTTTATAAACCAGCAGCAGTATTTTGAAATCTATTCTTTGACACACAGGAAGCCAGTGTAAAGACTTCAGAACAGGAGTGATGTGATCCACTTTCTTAGTGTTAGTGAGGACTCGAGCAGCGGCGTTCTGAATCAGCTGCAGCTTTCTAATAGATTTGTTAGTGAGACCTGTGAAGACACCATTACAGTAGTCCAGTCTACTGAAGATAAAAGCATGGACAAGTTTTTCCAAATCCTGCTGTGACATTAGTCTTTTAATCCTAGATATGTTCTTTAGGTGATAGTAGGCTGATTTAGTAATTGTTTTAATGTGACTGTTGAAACTCAGGTCAGAGTCCATGACTACACCTAGATTTCTGGCTTTATCTGTTGGTTTGAACATTGCAGACTGAAGCTCAGCGCTAACTTTTATACGTTCTGACTTGGCTCCAAAGACCATTACCTCAGTTTTGTCTTTGTTTAATTGGAGAAAGTTTTGACACATCCAGTCATTGATTTGTTCAATGCACTTACTCAGTGTTTTAACTGGAGAATAGTCTCCTGGTGAAATGGTTATGCAAATGTGTGTGTCATCCGCATAGCTATGGTAACTTATGTTGTTGTTTTTCATTATCTGAGCCAGTGGTAGCATGTAGATGTTAAAGAGAAGAGGCCCCAAGATGGAGCCTTGAGGAACCCCACATGTCATATTTGTCAACTCAGATTTGTATTTACCTATAGAAACAAAGTTGTTTCTGTCCTTTAAGTAGAATTCAAACCAATTTAGAACTGTTTCCGAAAGTCCCACCCAGTTTTCTAGTCGGTCTAGTAATATGTTGTGGTCAACAGTGTCAAACGCAGCACTGAGATCTAATAATACTAACACTGAAGTTCTGCCACTGTCTGTGTTTAAGTGGATGTCATTGAAGACCTTTACAAGAGCAGTCTCAGTGCTGTGGTTTGGACAAAATCCTGACTGGAACACATCGAAACAACTATTTAAATGCAAGAAATTACTCAACTGTTGAAAGACTACTTTTTCAATGATTTTACCTAGAAATGGGAGGTTTGATATGGGCCTGTAATTGTTTATTACTGAAGCACCTGATTATGCTTTTTTAAGAGCGGTTTAATGACTGCAGTTTTCAGGGCCTGTGGAAAAACACCTGAGTGAAGAGATTTGTTTACTATATGAAGTAGATCTGAGGCCATGCAAGGAAAAACATTTTTGAAAAACCCTGTTGGAATAATATCAAGGCAGCAAGAGGAAGATTTCAGAAGTTGTATAATGTCCTCTAGGTTTTTATCATTAATCTGACGGAATTGTGTCATGATGTCTGAATTGATATTAGGTGGACACAGAGACAAAACATTTGCTGTTCCTGATGCAGAGGCACTGACCGCTTGTCTGATTTTTTGAATTTTGTCAGTGAAGAAGGAGGCAAATTCATTGCACGCCCTGGTGGATAGAAATTCAGAGGCTACTGACACTGGGGGGTTAGTTAGTCTGTCGACGGTAGCGAAGAAGGCATGTAGTATGATATGGTTATTTTAAATAATTTGAATCTTTTAGCGTGCCAGACAGGCTGTGCTTGTTGTGTGTTATGTTTATTTGTTTCCCTTATCCTCTTCTCTTTTTTCTTTCTCCTCCCCAATTCCCTTTCCAGGGGATAACCAGCCAATGAGTTCCTACCTGTATAGGAATACATAATATACATCGTGGTCTGCTGATGCCTCCTGAGCTATAGTGAGTCTTGTTAAAATAGAAAAAGGTCACATGTTTGTGATGGGAGGTTGAGGAAGATGAGTTTGGTGTACTTTTTATATACCCTTATCACGTGGTTGAACTTTGTTTGGGAATGATAGGTTTATTGAATGTTGACAGCCCTGTGAATCATTCAGGAGCATCTTAGTATAAAAAGTAGTGAGGGCTTGTGTTTGTGTTATGTTTAAAAACGTCAGAATTAGCTTACTATGCCTTGTTAAGTTATATGTGTTTATTTGTTTGACACAATCATCTTGCCCTCCCTCTCCTTTTAAAATTGCATATATCCTGATGAAGATCTCCACCATGTCACATGGTTATGTGAAAACAAAAGCAGCATGAGACTGACCGCAGCAGAAACTGACCTCAGACTCTGGAGTCTACAGTGTGGACTGTCCAGTCCAGTGGACAGCAGCTCCACCGCTGAGTCCTTCAGACTGTTGTTGCTCAGGTCCAGTTCTTCCAGGTGGGAGGGATCGGACTTCAGGGCTGAGGCCACAACTTCAAAGTGAGGGTCTGAAAGCCCAGAGTTCTGAAGTCTGTGAATACAGAAACATGTAAAAGTCTTCATAGTCATAGTATTATAAATGAACGAGGAAAAAACTTTTAATAAAGCAGTTGTTAACAATGGATACTGAATCACTGTATTTATTTATAGATCAATGCAGGCTGCTTCAATTTAAAAGACTATTATAAAATATAGTTATTTGGACACTAATACAACTTTTCATTTTGTGATGTGTTAGACAATATTAGACTATATTTATTAAAGTTATAAAGGACAATGACTATGTGTGTGGTACATCCACCATGCTGAGCTAAGCATATCAGGATCATAACCCATGTACAAAAACGTTCTTACTTACTGTATTAATTAGGACGTTATTGAGGGGGGAAATCTTAAAGGCTTATTATCTGTAGTATAGTCAAATAATGCATTAATAAGTGCTCTTTATTTAATTTAGATTTGGAGGGATTGCTGAAGTTACACAATTATGTTCCGCAATGTCAGAAGGATTGTTCATTTACAAAATATTATTCATATTATCATTAAAAGAATATGTTAAAATGATCATAGTGTCATTTTTTTAAAGAAATCTGGAGAAAAAAAACGCTTTTGATAAAGTTTGTAGAATATGGTTTGTAGGCTGGGCAGTGACACAATTATATTGCCACATATTTACCCTTTACCAAATACAGCTCTTACTGCGATTTGGATATTGCACTGCTTCTTTTGCATTGAAAGGCTCAACCTTAGATAAAGGTTAGGATAACGTTTTTGTTTTTTTCAATAATAACACATGCACTTACACAGCCTTCCTGCACTTCCCGACAGCTGGCAGCAGTCTCAGTTGTCCCTGGTCTGATGTGTTGTACTTCTTCAGGTCCACCTCATCCAGAACCTCCTCTGACATCTGCAGCATGTAGGCCAGCGCTGAGCAGTGGATCTCAGAGAGCATCTTCTCTGATCTGTTGCCAGACTTCAGGAACTCTTGTATATCCTGATGTACCGATTGGTCGTTCATCTCCATTAGACAGTGGAACATGTTGATGCTTCGGTCGGGGGAGATTTCCTCCATGTTCGTCTCCTTCAGGTTGTTGATGACACTCTGGATGATTTGCGGACTGTTTTGTTTCAGACCCAGCAGGTCTCCTAAGGACTTCTGGTTGGACTCCAGAGAGAGACCATGAAGGAAGCGGACAAACAGGTCCAGGTGGCCATTTTTACTCCTTAGAGATTTTTTCATGGCTCTACTCAAGAACACTGTCAACGGAGAGTTAATGTCATAACATTTAAGAGACTCAGAGGAGTCAAGGGTCCCCATGAAAACGTTCAGGTTTTCACTTCTATCATCATGTCTGTCGTCTTCATCAGCATAATCATCACGTCCGTCATCTTCATCAGCATAATCATAACGTCTGTCGTCTTCATCAGCATAATCATCACGTCTGTCGTCTTCATCATCATAATCATCACGTCTGTCGTCTTCATCAGCATAATCATCACGTCTGTCATCTTCATCAGCATAATCATCACGTCTGTCGTCTTCATCAGCATAATCATCACGTCTGTCGTCTTCATCAGCATAATCATCACGTCTGTCATCTTCATCAGCATAATCATCACGTCTGTCGTCTTCATCAGCATAATCATAACGTCTGTCGTCTTCATCACGTCTGTCGTCTTCATCAGCATAATCATGGTCATAATCTGGTCCATCTTCATGTTTTGACAGAGAAGAGTTTTGTTTTGTCAGGTAGGAGTTTTGTTTTGCCAGGTAGGAGTTTTGTTTTGCCAGGTAGGAGTTTTGTTCTGCCAGGGAGGAGTTTTGTTCTGCCGGAGAGGAGTTTTGTTCTGCCATGAAAGCTTCCAGTACCTCTGAGTTTTTGTTGGTGTAACAGTGGTACAAGTAGACTGCAGCCAGAAACTCCTGAATGCTCAGATGAACAAAGCAGTAGACGGCTTTCTTGAAGATCACACTCTCTCTTTTGAAGATCTCTGTACAAACTCCGGAGAACACCAAGGCCTCTGTGACATCAAGACCACACTGCTTCAAGTCTTCTTCGTAGAACATGATGTTGCCTTTCTCCAGATGTTCAAATGCCAGCCTTCCCAGCTTCAGGAGAACTTCCACGTCAGCCTTCGTCAGTTCCTGCGGACTCTTCTCTTGTTCCTCGTCATACTTCTGCTTCTTCCTCTTTATCTGAACCAGCAGGAAGTGTGCATACATGTTAGTCAGGGTCTTGGGCAGTTCCTCTTTCTGGTCCATGGTCAACATGTGCTCCAGAACTGCAGCAGTGATCCAGCAGAAGACTGGGATCAGACACATGATGTGGAGGCTCCTGGAGGTCTTGATGTGAGAAATTATTCTATTGCATGTTTCTTCATCACTGAATCTCCTCATGAAGTACTCTTCCTTCTGGGTGTCAGTGAAACCTCTGACTTCTGTTACTCTGTCAACAAATACTGGAGGGATCTGATTGGCTGCTGCTGGTCGGGTAGTTATCCAGACAAGAGCCGAGGGAAGCATAATCCCTCTGATGAGATTTGTCAACAGCACGTTGACTGATGACTTCTGCGTGACATCGGACACAACCTCATTGTTTTTGAAATCCAGAGAAAGTCTGCTTTCATCCAGGCCGTCAAAGATGAACAAAACTTTAGAGACAGCGAGGAGCTCTGCTGTGACCTTCTGTAAGGTTGGATGGAAAACATGGATCAGCCTGAGAAGACTGTACTGCTCATTTTTGATCAAGTTCAGCTCCCTGAAGGAAAGCAGAATCACCAGACCGACGTCTTGGTTTTCCAAACCTTCTGCCCAGTCCAGAGTGAACTTCTGCACTGAGAAGGTTTTACCAATGCCAGCGACGCCGACAGTCAGAACCACTCTGATTTGGTCCTCTTGGTCAACTAAGGCTTTAAAGATGTCGTGTACCTTGATAGGAGTGTCATGGATGGTCTTTACCTTGGACGCTGTCTCAAGCTGCCACACCTCATGTTGGGCATTAACCTCTTCACTCTGCCCCTCTGTGATGTAGAGCTCAGTGTAGATCCTGTTAAGTGGCGTGAGACTTCCTGTTTTATCAGTTCCTTCAGTCACACATTCAAATCTCTTCCTCTGGCTGATCTTATGTTCATCTAAAACGTCCTGCAGACCACCATCTGAAGAAAGATAAGGAAAGTCACTGAGTCATGTAAGGTGAATGACAGGAGGAGGAAATCGTTTTCCTTTCACTCATGTATTAACAAAGATGTAATGCAGAGTCCACTAATAATGTGTTGTGCTCCTAGACTAGACAAGCAAGTGAGTAAAGACCGAGCAATGTGACAGTATGTTGTATGAATGCTGTTGTTTCTTTGTTTGTAAAAAAATAAGGGTTGTATAGTTTTGATTTAGTGTTACATTTAAATTGTGCGTGCATATTTTCATCAGAACTTTGTTTCTGACTCAGTGTGCAAAGAACTTTACTTTGTACAGTGCTGGTCTGACCTGCTGTCTGAAGTCCAAGACTTGTTCTGGATTGTTTTCCACACTGGGGACAGGAGGAGCCTCCTGATGAAGCAGACTGACCCCAGTGTGAGGCGATGCACGTTCTGCAGAACTGGTGTTCACAGCTGATAGAGACCGGATCCTTCAGGACGTCCTGACACAGAGCACAGCAGGGCAACATCTCCTCCACAGACACACCTCTCCTCTTCCTCATTCTGTTAGGAAGAAGACATATTTTCTAAACGAGGTCTTCTGTTGATAACAGGTCAAAAGGTCAATACTGTTTAGAAGCTCAGATAGTCAAAGAGAACATTCAAAACTGAAGTTATTTTCTATTCTATTTCAGGATTTTTGATATCTAACTTGCATATTGGTGCTTATATAAGTCAAATACAAGCATGATGTGTTTTGTTAATGATTAAATTGATTAATGTGAATTATTATCTTAATATATATTTAATACGAATATTTCACTTGCATAATCAGGAAGTTAATAGTTGTTTATAAGACACTTTTTTTGGAATAAAAAAAATAATAATTAAGTTCCATGTTCAGCTTTTATTTAATTAGAAAAGGTCATATTTTTGGTATAGCGTGTTGGACTGATCACATATTGTTGTGGGCCAATTCAGAAGTGAGCATTGTAAGGGCTCCCTTGACAAAAGTCAATGGGATTTTCCATTGAAGATCTTTGGCAAACACCGGTTAATATACTCATACATTTTGTTCTGCAGGATAATCTCTACACCTGTTACTACTGTTTTCATGACGCAAAGACGCTTTGGATATTCACCAGTGTGGTATTTACTGCCATATTTTATGTCGTACAAAAACACTTATACATCTCTTAAGCTTGTTTTGACCACAGACCTTATTTCAGGCATCTAACCAAAATTGTTGATTTGGAGACCAGAGATACAGAAGTGTTAAAATGCTAACTCATTTCTGGATTTTAGGACTTTAGACTTTGTGACACCTCTGACAGCATGCGTAACCCTGCAAAAAACGTATGTTTCTGTTTATGGTTCAAAATGAAAACAGCCTATTACTTTGAGTCTGAGGGTCCGGGTTCATTGCTGAAGTATGGAGGGGCCTCTTTGGAAAAGTCACTCTTCATAGACAGACAGCTGGGTGCTGGAGACTCTGCTCTCTCTCTGTACAGACCTCTGGAAAAACCAAGATGTATTAATTATATTGCATGAATCCTTGTTCAACGATCTGATGTTGAAACCGGTTAAGTAGCTTAAACACACAAATTACTGTTACTAAAATTTGCATTAGTCCACTTACAGCTCCTCTAAGTGTCTGACAGTTGTCACAGATACTAAGGAATATGGAACAAATGATTTGGCTTTGTGATGCTTACGTTTGTTCAATTTAAGATAGCAAATAGTTAAAAACTTCAAAATACAAACACAAAATCAACAGACACCTAGGACAGAGATAGCTGAATATGAGCAGTTATCTTACTTTGAGTCTGAGGGTCCGGGTTCATTGCTGAAGTATGGAGGGGCTTCTTTGGAAAAGTCACTCTTCATAGACAGACAGCTGGGGGCTGGAGACTCTGCTCTCTCTCTGTTGTACAGACCTCTGGAAAAACAAGAAATATGAATAATAAATGTAGGATTAGAATACATGTTTTATTGATGACAAACAGCTGTCACATATAGTAAAAAGAAAAAGTTGTGTACTTGTAAAAAAAAGTTGTGTACTTGTAAAACCTGTGCTGAATTTGTCTCTGAAACATGATTTATTAGAAAAATGTTATGTGTTTGTTTGATAGATACGTTTTTTCTTTGCAAAACTAAATGCATTAGTTTGTAGATGGAGTTTATTTGCAAACCACATTGTGTTTGTTAGTGAATCATAAGTTATATATACATATGTTTAGTTTGTTTGTGGAGTTATGGCAGGAAATTAGCTCCATCGTCCATCTTCAAAAACTGTGAGTCCGACTGACAGTTCATTTTAAACATTGTCACAGCTCACAGGATAGGTACCTGTCAGCCAATAAGACAGATGTTTATTTCCATTCAACTCTCTGGTTGGTCTGGTGTCTTGCCTCTGTTGCATTCACTGAACACGGGAAATTACAATCCTGCTGTCCTCTCGAGTGTCATGATGAGGTTCAGGTAAAGCACTTGAATGTATTATAATTGACTCAATAATATAATACATGACTTTGAGAGTAGGCAATCTAGGCATATCAAAATTAATTAAACATACTTATTACGGCGACGGTGTACTGAGATTTTATTTATTTTTTCATTTTTTTGCTAGGGGGCCCCTTAGTGGCTTATGCCGCTTAATGGGTCGGGCCAGGTCTCTGGCTGTAGGTGTGTGTGGTACAGTGTGTAGGTGTGTGTGTTGTACATTGCATAGATGCAGCGGACAGACGGGTCTCAGTTGGTTTGGTGTCCTATGTTTACTTTTAATACTTGTAAATACAAATTTGGCCCGTAATTTCAATTCCCCATTTCAGCGACCAGAGAGAGGGGGTGATATATCCAGTTTCTGATTGTGTTACGTTATTATGAGAGTGCTCTCATACTTTAAATTATATATATTTATATAAATACTCTATATTTGTGTGTATATGTCCACATCTGTAGCCTGTTATTGTCTCATTATACCGCACTGTCAATGAATAAAGAGTAAATATATAAGTGGTCATGAACACATCTGTCCATCAGACAGAGGGCTGCTGTGCCTCCTGTCATCATTAATGGACGTCTCTTTAAAATGACCGCTCAGAGGAGAGGAGTTCTCATTTCTCTAACCGCCTGCTGCTTCCCCTCCTCTCTCCTCGGTTCCCCTCCTCAGTCCTCCGCTCGCATCTCCTGTGGGCGGGACTAAGTCTCGAGGATAGGAGTCGAGGATAGGAGTCGAGGAGGGGAAATTAGAGTATTGAGAAGCCTCTAATGAGTGGACCAAAGAAATGAAAAGTCAACAATGAGTGCCGAGTGTTTAACCATCAGATCCTCCTTCACACTCTCCAAGAACTTGGAGTTTCAGGCTCTGCACTTTCCCTCCTCACCTCATACCTCAAAGACCGTACCTTCAGGGTAACTTGGAGAGGATCCGAGTCCGACCCTTGTCAATTAACTACAGGGGTCCCTCAGGGCTTTGTTCTTGGTCCCCTCCTCTTCTCCCTGTACACAAACTCGCTCGGATCAGTCATTAGCCCGCATGGTTTTTCATACCCCTGCTACGCTGACGACACCCAATTCATTCTGTCCTTTCCCCGCTCAGAGACCCAGGTCGTCGCACGCATCTCTGCTTGTCTAGCTGACATCTCAGTGGATGTCTGATCATCACCTCAAGCTCAACCTTAACCTTGACAAGACTGAACTGCTTTTCCTTGACCTGACAATCAACATCGGCCCCTCTGTTGTTTCCCCGACTCAGACTGCAAGGAATCTGGGTGTGATCCTAGATAACAACCTGTCCTTCACTGCAAACATCGCTGCTACAACCCGTTGCTGCAGATACACGCTCTACAACATCAGGAAGATACGTCCCCAGCTGACACAGAAAGCGACGCAGCTTCTGGTCCAGGCTCTCGTCATCCTCACGCCTAGACTACTGCAACTCCCTCCTGGCTGGTCTACCTGCATGTGCCATCCGACCTCTGCAGCTCATCCAGAATGCAGCGGCTCGTCTGATCTTCAACCTTCCTAAATTCTCCCACACCACTCCGCTCCTCCGCTCCCTCCACTGGCTTCCGGTAACTGCTAGAATCCACTTCAAGACACTGGTACTTGCGTACCATGCTGCGAATGGATCTGGCCCTTCCTACATCCAGGACATGGTTAAACCGTACACCCCAGCGTGTGCACTACGCTCTGCATCAGCCAAACGACTCGCTGCACCCTCACTGCGAGGGGGACCCAAGTTCCCATCAGCAAAAACACGTGGGTTTGCTATCCTGGCTCCAAAATGGTGGAATGAGCTCCCCATTGACATCACGACAGCAGAAAGCTTACACACCTTCCGGCGCAGACTGAAAACTCATCTCTTTCGACTCCACCTCGAACGATAGAATTACTAACTAAGAACTGCTAACAGAGCACTTATATACTAATAAAGGACTGGCTTATCTATAGCCAGTTGAGTAGCACTTGAAATGTTTGGCTCTATGAAACCTGATGTACTTATATGATTCTGTTTTCTTCAAGGTTGTGTCTTCCTGGTCGAATGTACTTATTGTAAGTCACTTTGGATAAAAGCGTCAGCTAAATGCAATGTAATGTAATGTAATGAGGAGTGGACAGCTAAATATTCTTTCACCGATCTGCTACTGGCCCGGCCCGTCTGTTAAACTTTAAAACTCATAGTGAACCCCGAGCCAAAAAGTGTGCCACTGCCCACCCCTGCTCTAATCCCTAGATTCCACAGGGTCTGTCTGCGTCGCATTACGGCCGCATTATGACTGCACCGCGGCGTTTGCAAAGATCGCGGCCACTCTAGTGCTATTCCACCAGACGCGCCGCATTGCGGCTCAGAAGCGTCCCAGAAGTGTCTCAGCACTGGGCTCCTCTCAAAATAGGATTCAAGTCTATTTTTCGACGCGAGGCGTTGCAGAGGCGTGGAGCGATGACAGCATCCGGCCCATCCCCAAAATAAACTAACTTTGCAGACCCTATCCCTCCGTAGTCTTTCAAGTAGGAGGAGAAATGCCAGCGTTCTCCTCCGGTTTACTGGCACTGTGTAAATTATATATATAGAATAATTATGATAATGAATGCATTTTTTTTTTTACCACTAAAATGCAGCAACACATCTTTGATTCATGTCGTTTATAACTGGAATATTACAATTATTATTAACTTTGTCTGTACAAAGTAGCACCTGGAAATATGCCCAAATCAACAAAAACTGCAACCCGGCAGACAAGACGCTCCGCATCTGAAATGCTTCTGAAACGCGCCCGGTAGGGTATGACGCCGGAGGAGGCCGGACCAAAACCGCCGGACCAAAACCGCCGTCACGCGACGCAGAAGGACCCGGTGGAATCGAGGGGTAACGGCCCGTCCACACAGCAGCGTTAAAAAATCTTCCAACGCTTCTGCCCATTCACTTTGAATGGGGTGACGTCACGTTGCCTCACTTTTCGCCGAACTGCATTGTGGGGAAGCAAAGCGAAGGTTTCCAGGATTTTCAGGATTCAAAAGTTGAGCAATGTTCAACTTTTGAAGCTGAGGTGGAAGCGTCAGCCAATCAAATCCCGTTTATGCAAATCTGACAGTACAAGCGCTAGCCAATCAAACCGCGTGCAAGCTGGGAGAACCAGAACTATATTCCTAAAAATGGAGGAGAAATTAGTTATTGCGGTAGCAAATCACCCGGTTCTTTATGACCAGTCCCTATTAACTTACCGGGATACAAACCGGAGGAACCAGGCATGGAGGGAGGTGGCAGAGACAGTGGGTGAAACTGGTAGGTTTTCGCCTGTTTGGGGATTTTATATCCAGTTTACTTCATTTTAACATTGCTATTGCTTTGTATGTCGGGGGCGGGAGATTCATGTGATTGGTTGTTGGTCGCGTTGTTCGCAAAAAATCCCCAAGCTTCAGATACACCCACCTCCAAAAAAAATGTGTACACGGCTGTGTGGACGTACCGTAAGTGTCTGACAGTTGTCACAGATACTAAGGAAGATGGAACAAATTATTTGGCTTTGTGACGCTTACGTTTGTTCAATTTAAGATAGCAAATAGTTAAAAACTTCAAAATACAAACACAAAATCAACAGACACATAGGACAGAGATAGCTGAATATGAGCAGTTATCTTACTTTGAGTCTGAGGGTCCGGGTTCATTGCTGAAGTATGGAGGGGCCTCTTTGGAAAAGTCACTCTTCATAGACAGACAGCTGGGTGCTGGAGACTCTGCTCTCTCTCTGTTGTACAGACCTCTGGAAACACAATAAATATGAATAATAAATGTAAGATTAGAATACATGTTTTATTGATGACAAACAGCTGTCACATATAGCCTACCTAGAAGAATGTTTCTTTGATGAAAGGTTTGTTACCTTTCAGTAGGCAAACACAACGCAAATACCAATATACATACAAAAATGTAAAATAAACATTGCATTGGCTCTTTGGAAAAGTCACTCTTCATAGACAGACAGCTGGGGGCTGGAGACTCTGCTCTCTCTCTGTACAGACCTCTGCACAATCAAGATGTATTTATTTCTATTGCATGAATCCTTGTTCAACAATCTGATGTTGAAACCAGTAAAGTAACTTAAATACACAAATTAATGTTACTGTCAATAATAAGCAGGTTTAAAAAAATGGCATTAGTCCACTTCAGATTTGATTACAGCTTCTCTAGTGTCTGACAGCTGCCACAGATACTAAGGAAGATGGCACGAATGATTTGGCTTTGTGACGCTTATGTTTGTTACATTTAGGATAGCAAATAGTTAAAAACGTTAACATACAGACACCTAAGACAGATAGCTGAATATGCAGTAGTAGTTCTCCTACTTTGAGTCTGAGGGTCCGGGTTCATTGCTGAAGTATGGAGGGGCCTCTTTGGAAATGTCACTCTTCATAGACAGACAGCTGGGTGCTGGAGACTCTGCTCTCTGTCTGCTGTACTGACCTCTGCAAACACCAATATGTTTTTAATTCATATTTCGTGAATACTTGATAAATGATCTGTCAAATCCATGAGGCAGCTCTCAACCACTGAAATGTAAAGCCAATAATAAGGAGGAGGAAAAAGAGTACTTGTCCATTAGATTAGATTACAACTTCTCTATGTGACTTTGATTTGTTTAATTATATTTTACATTTAAGTAAAAATGCTTGTATACAAACAGAAAATAAAAAAACATTAGAAGAGGTATACAGTATAAAGATGTGTCTTACTTTGTGTCTAAGGGTCTGGGTTCATTATTGATGTTAGGAGGGTTTTCTTTAGAATCGTCACTCTTCATAGACAGGCAGCTTGGTACTGGAGACACTGCTACATCCTCACTTTCCTCCTCACAATCACTCATTTTGTGATCTGGAGGCAGTCTGAGGAGTAAAGAAAATACAGACAAACTCTGTGAAATCATAACACAAGACAAATAATAATGCATTACACTTTTATTAGAGAACTTTTCCAGGTGCTCAAAGCGCTTTACAATTACACATATTAGACATGTGAGCATGGGGTCGTTACTCAAAAAAAGTATTACCTACATATTACTTAAAAAAAAAAGTAATATATGACTTTACTTGTTACTCGCAGGGCCGGCCCCCTCCCTACAGGCAGATAACGCAGACTGCGGAGGGTACTTCATTTTGCGGAGGAGCCTCATCAGGGGCCTCATTTATAACGCCTTGTGTAGGATTCACATGGGCAGGTTGCTTATGTAGCACAAAGCAAAAAAATAGGTACAGAAATGTTCTGACATTTTCCGATTCACAAAACATTGCGTACCGGCGAGGAAAGAGCGTACAGCATATCCTACGCCGGTTTCCCTTTATAAATCACAATCAACTCGAAATGTGGCGCAGCTTTTGCGGTCTTCACGTAACGCCCATATTTGCCTATAAATAGTCAAAGAAAGGCCCATTCATTCATTCTGACTGACTTTAAGAAGAAGATCGCAGGAAATGACGACAGAACAGCTAAAAGACGTCTCACACCGTGTCAGATTTTGGTTATTTTAGGGAGGTCGAGATAAATCATATTGTTTGGTGGATGCAGTTTGAACCAGAGTAGCAGCATGGAGGTCGGATCGTCACCAAAATAAATAAATAAGTGCTTAGCCCACAGTGGCGGCGGCCGCGGCGCTACTGTGGAATTTTCTACTGCAACACTCCCCACACGCACATACACAGTACACCTGCGACTCTTAAAATGAAGGCTCAATAATTAGCTCAGGGCATATACTGTAGGTGTAAGCAGAGGTAAAGTGCTATTTTTTACAAGTGAGAGGCGGACTTCACCTCCTCTAAGGGGGTCCTCACCTGCACTAGGGGGGTCCGGGGGCATGCTCCTTGATTGTACTTGTAGTAGTCCAAGTAGTACTGAGTCCAACAGTATCAATTTCACGAAGAACTTATTGCAAAAAATCATTTTATCTCATCAAAGATATCAGAATATATTAATTTGTGTACTCAGGACAGGAGTTTAAACGAGTATTACTCAAAAAGTACAGAGTAAAAACACTTTATTGTACTTGTGGTAGTAGTCCAAGTAGTACTGAGTCCAACAGTATCAATTTCACTAGGAACCTATTGAAAAAGAATATTGTATCTTTCATCAAAGAGGGCAGAAAACATGCATTATTGTACTCAGGAGGGGAGTTTGACAAAGTATTACTCAAAATGTACACAGTAAAAACACTTGATTGTACTTGTGGTAGTAGTCCAAGTTGTACTGAGTCCAACAGTATCAATTTCACTTAGAACTTATTGCAAAAAATCATTTTATCTCTCATCAAAGATATCAGAATACATTAATTTGTGTACTCAGTACAGGAGTTTAAACGAGTATTACTCAAAAAGTACACAGTAAAAGTACTTGACGGTACTTGTGGTAGTAGTCCAAGTACTACTCAGTCCAACAGTATCAATTTCACTAAGAAAGTATAGCAAAAAAATATTTTATCTCTCATCAAAGATAGCAGAAAACATGCATTATTTACTCAGGGGTGGAGTTTGACAAAGGATTACTGAAAAAGTACACAGTAAAAACACTTGGTTGTACTTGTGGTAGTAGTCCAAGTAGTACAACAGTATCAATTTCATGTAGAACTTATTGCAAAAAATCATTTTATCTTTCATCAAAGAGGGCAGAAAACATGCATTATTGTACTCAGGAGGGGAGTTTGATAAAGGATTACTCAAAATGTACACAGTAAAAACACTTGATTGTAGCCTACTTGTGGTATAGTCCAAGTAGTACAGAGTCCAACAGTATCAATTTCATGTAGAACTTATTGCAAAACATAATTTTATCTCTCATCAAATATAGCAGAAGTGGCATGATTCTGTTCTCAGGAGGGGAATTTGAGAGTATTACCCAGAAAGAAACACAGTAAAAAGTACTTCATTTTATTGTTGGTAGCAGTCAAACTAGGACCGAGTCAAACAGTGTCACTTTTTTAAGAACTTATGGTAACAATTATTTGTATCGCAAATAAAGCAGAAAAAACATGCATTATTTTACTCTTGTCAGTGACGCTTCTCGGCGATTACCGTAAAGACCTTAATCTTGCACTCAAAAATGAAGAGCTGCTCATTTGACCAAGCAAATGTGAGAGACGGCTCAGTTGACCGCAGTTCAAAAACTCTGAGTCCGACTGACAGTTTAAACATTGTCACAGCTCACAGGATCTAGGTAGGCTACCTGTCAGCCAATAATATGTTTATTTCCATTAAACTCTGTAGTTGGTCTGGTGTCTTGCCTCTGTTGCATTCATTGAAAACGGGAAATTACAATTCTGCCGTCCTCTCTAGTGTCATGATGAGGTTCAGGTAAAGCACGGTTAATGTATTATATTATTGAGGGAGAATTGTCCGGGGCTACAGAAAAAACATCCGGGGCTAAAGTCCCAAATGCCCTGGTCAGGCGACGCCGCTCCTGCTCCACCCCTCGAAAGTGATTGCTGTTGACTCAGCCATGTTTATGCACTGCATGTGTGGACCACAGACTGGTGTGGAAGTCGCGCAAATGTTATGTAAATAAACCTGCGGCGGAACTCCCTCTTGTCTGTCAAAGGGAGAATCTCGTAATTCTTTATGTTAGTAGGCTAACTGTAGTGTGATTACTGATATTATAAAAGTAACGAAGTAACGCGTGTCGGGCAATGTTAGTAACTGTAGTGTGATTACTGAATTATAAAAGTAACGCGTTACAGTACTCCGTTACCGACAAAAGTCATATTATTACAGTTGTTACACCGTCGGACGTGCACAAGTACGGGCTAATGTTGCCCGGGCATCGGCCCATTTTCCCTCTTTGGCTGACCTGCCCCTCTGGAGAGAGTGAAAGTCTTTTTTTCTCTGTTGTGGCCGAATCAACATAATAAGCCCACAATTAGTATTGTAGCGTCTCGCTGCAATAAAATACACCTTCAGCGCTCAGCGCTGTCATCTGCCACCAGTCACGTGACTTTGTTTACAATCTGACAGCTGGAAGCAAAGGAAACCCTCTGGCAGCCGGCCTCATATGGCTATGGTGATCATACCAAATGCCTGCCTGGCTTTGGTGGCCAATCCCCGGCTCAATCTGTCCCCAGAAATGTCCCCGTTTTTAAATATGCTTTATAAACACATAGCAAGGTGAAATAAAATTGTAACAAAGTTGATGTTTCAATGGCGTGGTAGTTGTTCGCAGCAATACAATTATTGTAACGTTAGCATTTAGCGTTAGCAGCCTCATTCTTCTTCTACTACTTATTTGTACTTCTTCTCCTT
The DNA here is from genome assembly GCF_902827115.2 of Pseudochaenichthys georgianus. Classification (NCBI taxonomy): domain Eukaryota; kingdom Metazoa; phylum Chordata; class Actinopteri; order Perciformes; family Channichthyidae; genus Pseudochaenichthys; species Pseudochaenichthys georgianus. Next base: position 11,140,902 of record NC_047505.1, on the reverse strand, counting down.
CTTGCCCACAAACTTTTGAATGAATATCTCGTTTCAGTGTTAACTCATTCCACAGTATGACCACAAACGTGTTTTAAACCAGGTACGTTTTTATTATTTATGTTCTATATCGCTATGTGTGTGATTACATGTTTTACATATTGTATCGGTGCAGGTGCGTTAAAAACCCACGGACGTGCACAGACATTTGGAGGGGCTATATTATTATCAGTATGTCTGCACAGCAGTTACAATGGTCAAACTACATTGAAACAGAATTGTCCCCATCTTTTCTTTAATAGTTATAACATTACATATCTTAATGATAAAAAACTAAAAATATTCCTTATTTTCATTTTAAAAATCAAGTCACTGAATGCAAGTAGTCGCCTTAGCTTATTTTGTTATGAGATGATGATGTGAATTACTGTTCAAATTAGTTAATGTAATAATTGTTTGGTTATTCTATGCATAGCCTAATGTTACATTTCTGTGCTTAAGAATGCCTTCAAGACAGAGAGAGGAGACTGAAGCAGAGAGAGAGATATCTGAAGGAGGCAACAAAAAGGATTGCAACTTTGCAGAGCTGGATAAAAGGTGCCAGCAGGGCAGCTGCAGGTGAAGCACTGTGATTATGTCGAGCCACTACATAAGTTGGAGTACACTAATAACTCATTAAAACAAATATTTAAATCAGTGATACATGCAAAGCCTCTATTTGTGCTGAGTGAAGTTAATATTTCTCTGCTGGGGGCTAACCCGAAGCCTCCAGTTCAGAGCGCATTTGAGAGCTTGGTGAACTAATAAAATACTACTACTAGCTGTAGTGTAATATGGATAAAATGGCCAGATAACTGGTTCACAAAGGCTTTATAACAGGTTGTAAATATTCTATACAAGTAGGCAACATATTTATTTTCACATGAATGACTACTTCTCCAATCTAAAATGTAACTGACAGCACTAGTATTCAGTTGTCTTTGTATGTTTTTATAGCAGTAAAGAATTAAGTGTATATGTTACTTAATTCTGATACTAATAATTCTGTTTAAGAATACGAATATATGTAAAATGTTTATTTTGGAGACAGCTCCATCTTTGAACTCCTTTATAGTGTGAAAAGGAGATCACAACAGTAATAATGCTTTCATTATTTGAACACTTAGCAACAATGCCTTATAAAGAGCTCTAAAACATTCTCTTAATTGTATTTGATAGATGGTGAGCCTGAGACAAAACACAATGATGCCCAGAACAGTTCAGACTCAGAGAGTGAAGAAAGGATAGAGACAGAATCTGAAAATAAGGAGAAAGAGACAATAATTGAGAATGAAGAGACGGGAATTGAGAATGACGAGATGGAAGGGGAGGATATGGAGATTGAGAGGGAAGAGATGGAGAATGAGGCAGTACCATCAGAGTCCACAAGAGTGAAAGCTCCTTCAGAATTTGTTTTTTGCTATAGCTACCAAACCCCACCAATCCAGCCCATGTTCAGAAGAACAATATCAAGTACAATGAGGCCTTCGTCAAATTCTCAAACTCAATTGGACCCTGTCGTCCTCTGGTCCAGTTCCCAACAAATCAAGATGGGCAGTCTTTTCAGGGCCACTGGTATGATGAAAACCCCTGGTTGGAGTATTCTCCACAAAATGATGCTATGTACCGCTTCAGCTGTCGCATTTTAATGAATGACGATAAGTACAAGGTCTACATGGAAGTCTGGAGGCAGGTGGAGGCAGGCAAAAGTAAGAATGAAGGAGCACTGCTGCAGTGAATCGCACATGATTGGCATGACCAGGTGGAATAAATATAAGATAAAGCCATTGGACATTTTGCTACTGCTTTTGCAAAAGAAAGGGAGAGGCAGACAAACAGAGATCATCTTCCGGTTAATAAAGATCACATTATATCTTGCAAGACAAGGCTTGGCATTCAGGGGTAGAGATGAAAGGTGGGGGGGGGGGGGGGGTGCCTTTTCCAGTTTAGAGCAATAGCCCCTCCAAATGTCTGTGCACGTCCCTGCCCTGGTTACACCCAACTCTGCATGTAACAGTCATTACTGTGGACAATAACCACCGGAGCAAATTAGGGTGAAGTGTCTTACAAAGATGTTTCTATATGAGTCGTAGGCTACTCAGACACACACACCATGCTTTCTTGGGTTCACAGTCCACACGGGAAAAAAACTGACTGAGACACAATCAACTAATAACATGAACACTTACCCTGCCTGTGCTTCCATCGAAATGGAAACTTAACTCACTGAACATATCGGTGTCAGGGTTCCTTCCTGTTGCTCTGTTCCTTGATTACATGAGTGTTGCTCCTCCTCTATGGGATTCGTTTTGTTTCATAAAGATAAAGCAACACTTTCTCAGAATCAGGCAAAACTAAGAGTTTAAGAGAAAAAAAGACTGAGTCAAGCAACATAAATTTAATTAAAAAAATAAAACTATAAGTTGCAAACAAATCATTTGTGTAATCATGTAAACTATAAGTCTTTTTCTTTGTTTTAACATATCTTTTTGTTTGCAGTTCTCTTTGCTTCTTTCTCAATGGTCAGACTTTTGCTCTCGCTGCAGGCAGCTCTTCTCGTTTGCGCTCCCTCATTTCTTGTTTTCGATTCTGACACAAACTTCCCAGGTGGGCGGGACTTTCAGGGGTGCCATTGGCTACTCAGATTTTGAGTGACAGCCCACTACACCACAGATCATACAGTGCAACTCATGCAGCCAACTCCGGAGTCCACTCGGACACGTTTGTGTTGGTGTCTCCTGAGGAGTTTCATGAACATATCGGACTTATCTTATGGATTGCTGTGCATTATACTTGTGTTGTGTAGTTTATAATTTGTTCCAACTTTATATATTTTAATACCTGAACACACTGCTGCTGTCAAATCATTTCCCAATTTGGGATTGATAAAGTGTCTGTCTGTCTATTTATTTATTTTATAGATAAAAAAAAACACATCTATTTTCAAGCTAAAGGTGATACACAATATAAACTGTATACTGTTATTTTTTCAAAGACATTTTACATTTCAAAAGCATATATTGCTATGTTTAGGACAAACAATTAAAGACTGCTTTAATTTAACAAATTCTACAATATAAAAGTGGCAGATTTGCTTTATTAAACCACATCTTACTATGTTGGTCTGAAGCAGTGGCGTAGCCATAGGGCCAGGGTGGGCCCAGGCCCACCCAGTTTACTCATTGGCCCACCCTGAGAAAGCTTCGGTGTAATTTTAAATTCTTTAATTTTTTAATTATTTTATTATTATTATTATTATAAAAAAAAGTCACCCATTGAGAATATTCTAGTATTCAAAGTGAAATTCAAGTGAACAAATATCGAGTTTAATTAATGTTGTATGTGTTTTGTCCTCTGAACCGAACTCATTTACGGTAAAAACGGATTGTTGGTTCCGGCGCGCGCCATAATAACGTGAGAGAGGCAGAGAGCTACCTTCAAAATAAATGATGGCTCAAAGTTCACTTACGAACTTTGTTTTTTTTTAAAAAGCCAGACTCAAAGAAGAGCCCCCACTGCCCTCATCTAGCAGCGATCTATACGATCATTTTCTGATAACGATTCAATAGCCCCGCCTCCCTCTCCCCACATCTCCCTCTCCCCACCTCTCCTGCTGCTGGGCTGCCAGACATTTTTTTTTTTTAACGGAAACTCTGCCGCACGGTTCCCTCGTCCCTTGGAAGAGGCGGAGAGGTGTGTGTTTTTCATCTGCTGGTGGACAGTCCGGAGAGATATACACAGTGTTGGGTTGTAACCAGTGTTGGGCAAGTTACTTCCAAAATGTAATATATTATTACATATGACTTATTACTGTCTTTTGAAAGTAATAAGTTAGATTACAATATTACTGTCTCTGAAATGTAATAAGTTACACTACTTTTTAGTTACTTTCACCAAAATAACCGCAAAAGAATGGCTATGTATTTTAAATGCTAAAATGTAGTTTAGTGCAGCTCATCATACATCCAGTGAAGGGCAATGTGGTATAGCTTAACAACTGTGTAGGCCCTTAAGGCTACTAACAACTTGTATTACACGGCTTAGTTGAATACTCGATTCGGATTGTAATTTCTTAACATGTGACACGTTGTTAATACAGCAGTACAGACCACTGTCAAGGACTATAATGAAGGTTGCTAAGGAGGATCAAGAAAGAGAAAGGAAGAGAGGTTAAAAGACGGAGCGCTGGACGTCAGATAAATCATCATAAGAAGGCAGACAGGAAGTAAACAATAACAGGACACGGAATGGGCTCTGTAGTTTGTTTAGTATATGGCCATATACAGAACAAAATGACTCAGGGTGCCTCTCAGATTACAGGGGGCGCAGCAGTAGCAGGTTTACATGAGCAATAGTGGCCGGCAACAGCAATGACAAATAGCATTGATGGTCCCAGTGAACAGATTATGGCCTTTGTTATGTTTTGAACCCAAGCAAGTGAAAACATTTAAAGTGAGTTAAAAGTGCAATCCTGAAATATTTCATACAGTCCAAAGTGGACTGTGGCAAAGAAAAGCACAACAGCTTCAAAACTGTACTGATAAAAGAAATGAGAACATTTTGTAAATCAAGGCACATATTATTTTAACCAGCTCATGGTTTGAAATGGCAAACATTGAAAATCAAAAGTATTATTAAAACCATGTACGACATCATCACCTTGGTCCCATCATATACTCTGGGAAGAGAATATTTACTGTGCTTGAAAACTGGTATCACATCATATAGCCATTCGTGGTGAAGGCATCTGTGCTATTGTATGCATTATTTTTGACCTAACATTTCTACAGGCATGGCAGAATATGGCACTATTTTCACATGCATATTCCATTGTCTATTTTTATACCACGAGCTGCAAAATGACCGCCTAACCCCACTGTACAGGCGGGTACTTGTTTAGATATACCTGGGCAGGCTCTGTTTTGCTGTGGTATCCTGGCACCTGCGGGCCGCAGAGGGGCGGCGTAGTTTCGGCAGACGAAGACTGCTGCTCCGGGGGCGAGGGCGGCCCGGTGGCGAGTCAGGCGGGAGTAAGCTAGTGTCCATAACGGAGGGTAACTGACGTTACCTACTGTAACTCCAGCTTCTATGAGTATTGGCGTAGCCCTCTAAGGCTATCACTATTGGGTAAACCCCCTGCGCACCCGCGCAGCACTGAAACACTTGTAGTCCACGCCCACCCGCAAGGTGGGCCCCACCCTCGGGCTCCCTTCCGGTATAAATAGGAAGGAGGCCCGACAAACTGCTCCCATACCAAATCACTTTTCTTCAGCTATTCGTGGAGCCAGTGGGGGGCCAGTAAGAGGCCAATACTCATAGAAGCTGGAGTTACAGTAGGTAACTTCAGTTCTATTTCGTATATGTCTTCGCCCTCTAAGGCTATCGCTATTGGGTTAAGGGCGAAGCATGATGTAGTCTGCACCCCACTGGGTCGGCCCGGTACTTGAAGCACAGACACACCTGCTGAGATAATAATGCATGCCTATTGCGCCATGCGTAATGGCGCATCGCCGTCCCTGGAATATAGCACAACATGTATATTTTCCATGAGGGGACGAAGGATGGGAACAATACATACCTGCCGCTGTGAGAAAGTAGAGACGAAGGTCACACTTTGCCCAGTGACAAAAAGAGGGGGAACAGCAGCTCTCTGCGTGCAGAAAGGCAGGAGAGCGCACAGCTGGATTCCTGACGTCACTCACTCTGACAAGACACTCCGTACAGGGTGTGTCAGAGGGGAATGGGAGACATCCCTCAAATACAATTGAGTACATGAACAGGGGGAAGACCAAGATGCAGCAGTGCAAATGTCTTCCACTGACATTCCTCCGTGCAAAGCCGTGGAGGAGGACATTCCTCTAGTGGAGTGCGCTTTGATGTTCTCCGGGGGATCCACCCCAGAGGAGACATATGCCTGTGACACAGCTTCACACAGCCGTTGTGCAGACAGAGGCTGCCCGATCGAGCGCTCTCTATAGTGCACAAGCAGGCGCTGAGAATGGTGCAAGGCAGCCGTGTGCGCCACTAGCAGGACAGCGCGCGGACAGGACAGAGGAGATGAGACGCGGCTTCTTCCTCCGACCTGTGAGGAGGGGGAAAGAAGCCATCCAAGGTGATCACTCTCGACTCTAAAAGAGCTTGTGATGACCTTTGGCATAAAAGCCGGGTTAGGGCGTAACACAGCTGAACTGCCATCTCCTTGGATCCGGAGGCATGACGGAGCCAAAGAGAGAGCAGACAAATCACTCACCCTTTTCGTTGATAGAGCCAAAAGTAATACTACTTTGGCTGACAACAGTTTAAGGGGAACCTGGTCTAAAGGTTCAAATGGGGCTTTGCTTAGTGCGCGTAACACCATAGCCAAATCCCACTGAGGCGCCAGTGTGCGTGACACCGGTCTGAGTCTCCATACTCCTCGCATAACGGCTGCTGCACTCTGCGAGCCCCTCGGTTCAATTAGCCGGGAATATACATTGGTCTGAAGAGAGCAACGTGTGTGCGCGCCCAGAACAGCAGCCGCCTGGCTGCGTTCAGAAGCTGCGCAGATCGTACTCCTCCCTGGCGATTGAGGTAGGCTGCTTCCATAGCCGTGGCCTGTTGTCTGTGCAAATCAACACATGTTTGATTGCACAGCAACGGGGCGTCTCCCCCGTTCTTTTCCGAGATTTAGAAAAATAGCGGGAGTGAAAACCGCGCAAGACACTGTTCCTGGGATGAGTGTTTCTTGTATCCCATGGAACTGCTGGGGGGAGAGGCTTCTCTGTGATGTGCCGTAATGGTCGTCATGGTGACGAGCCACGCCATCGCCGCCGCTGCAAGATGGCTTTGACAGATGCGATACGAGATGTACCGTCTGTAAAGCGATTTCCTTCCTGGAGCGAGCCAGCAAATAGCAGGTCGTCCAGAGAAAACCACCATCTCATCCCTCCTCTGTGTAGTGGCTCCAGCCTTCTCTACACAAAAATGCAAGGAACCAGGAAATATCCGAACGGCTGACGATTGTCTGGTCTGATATTCCCTGAAATGAGACAACGCAGGAATTTCCTGTGTTTCGGGATGATGGGTACGTGGAAGTATGCATCCTTCAGGTGGAAGTATGCATCCTTCAGGTGGAAGTGAACCAGTCGTCCTGGTGAACACATTCCAGCACCTGTTTGATCGTCAGCATGTGGAATACTGACAGATCGAGGATGTCTCATTGCCCCAGTCTTTTTCGGGATTAGAAAAATAACGGGAGTGAAAAACCCCTGATTTTCCTCCCTTTGAGGAACCCTGGAAATATCCTCTTTCAACAGGAGTTCCAGCGGCTCGGATTGGAGCGCAAGACATAGCTTCTGGGAGGACAGGAGTGTTTCCTGTATCCCATTGAACTGTGGGGGGGGGGAGAGGCGAACTGCAGGACGTATCCTCTGCTGATCAGCCTGCTCATCCATCTGTCCATCAAACACACGCGCTGCCACTCTGAGAAAAACTCTGAGAGCGGGCGCACATGCTCGAGATGTGTTTTTGGTCGTCATGGTGACGAGCCACGCCAGAGCCCCTGCCGCCGCTGCCCGTGAGGCAACCCAAGGTGTGCTTGGACCGAAAGGGCTGCGCGGGGGCCTCGGCTCTGCTTCCTCGTCCGGGCTGATTGGAGCGTCCAGTAGCAATTTTCTGGCCGTCTCTGTAACAGACGCCTGCTGCGGACGCAGTGAGTGCCTTGCTGGCCGCCTTGCTGGCCGCCTTGCTGGCCGCCTTGCTGATTTCCTCTGCCTCGGAGGTGGACCGCTCTACCAGTGTCACCAGCGAGTTGGAGAGCAGCGCGATGTTATTCGCCGCCGCCTGAAAGGCACACCGGTGCACCCGGTCGGCCTGGTGGCGACATAGCCTACTGGTCTCTGGGGGAGCTCAACGTAGGGCGCCGTCCGGCGATTATGTTGGCCTGTCTTACCCCAAAAAACGCCGTCAGGCTCGGCTCCAGAGAAGGGGTGGTTGGGAAACTAGCATCTGTGAACGCCGCCGCCCCCTCCTGGAACCTCCTGATGGCGGGGAAGCGTGGCCAGATCAGGTCACTCCTGACCGTCTGCACCCGCGAAAAAACTCCGGTTATGTCGTCCGGAGCACACCTCTCCTGAGCTAGGGGGACGGGGAGATCTCTGCAGGGGGCCGCCTTGCATATGATCTCCGGCAGTTCCCCTAGGATGCCACCTATCGCCGGTAGCGCTGTGGTGACGGAGAGGGGGAAAGCATGTTCGGCCGCCAAGCTGGCACCCTGCTCCGACTCTGTCTCCCCCGTCCGGGGGAGAGGAGGGAGAACCGAACGGTGAACCGTGGAGGGAGGCCCCCCCGTCCGCGGGCTCGTAAGCCTGGACGGGCCAATCGTCCTCCTCGGCCGCAGCAGCAAGAGCTCTCCGCTTCCTGTCGCCAGAGGGGAGACGGGCGCAGTGTGTGCATGCTACCTGCTGGTTTAGAGCCGCGTACGCGTGCTCTGACCCCAGGCAGGATTCACATACTGCTTTTATCTGTGCTGGTCATAACTCATTATGAACCCAGAGCCACATGAGGGACAATCTCTCCCACAATTGTTACTCATGTTTACTCTGCAATTGAAGTGTCTCTTGTGCTTCAGTAACGGTGTGCTGAAGAAAAAGAGGGAGCAGTTTGTCGGGCCTCCTTCCTATTTATACCGGAAGGGAGCCCGAGGGTGGGGCCCACCTTGCGGGTGGGGCCCACCTTGCGGGTGGGCGTGGACTACAAGTGTTTCAGTGCTGCGCGGGTGTGCAGGGGGATTACCCAATAGCGATAGCCTTAGAGGGCGAAGCCATATACGAAGTAGAACGTGATGTCCCAATCTGACCCGTTGCTACTGTCTGCAGTCACTGTGTTGCTGGCGTTTAGTGATGGTTGCTTTAACCGTTTTCGTATAAACGATTATCCACAGATGTGTGTCACTGTTGTGGAAGCACTTTTGAAATGATGCACGCGCAGCGGAGCAGGTCACGCACACCTGACACAATTTGTTGTTTGTATTTTTCGCTACGTTCTCTTTTTTGAATAGAGGTTGCATAACATTCAACTGCCCCGAAGATCCTGACGCGAAGCCTGAAGAGTAAACACACCAGGTTTACTAATCTACCCGCACAATTTGTCTCTGGTGTCGGAATGTCTCGCTATGTTAGTATATTCTTAAAAACACCATTTCATTTCGGGTTAAAATGTGTTGTAACTGCGTTACTGAGCATTGTAACGGGTAATATATTACCCAAATTGCATTAGTAATGTGTTACATTACTTCGTTACAGCAAAAAGTAATACATTGCTGTAACTCCGTTACTTTTGTAACGCGTTACACCCAACACTGGTTGTAACGGAGTTACGTAATCAGAATACAAAATTCAAGTGTGTAGCTCCCTCCAGTAAATGACACGAGGCTGAGGTCTGGATTAAATACGGGGTTTATTCTTGTGGGACCTATTCCAACCCGTGAGAACTGGGTTGTAAGACAAAAAATATATAAAAGGTAAACAATAAATAAATATGGAATATATGCATGTCATCACTGTTAATGCCGCTAAATAAAACAATAAACGGCACACATATCCCACACAGAAAGTAGCACAAGCTAACAATAGCATGTAGCACAAGCTAGCGCATAGCATACCCAGTGGCGTTTTTAACAGAGGCAACAGATTTGCATACAGACTGTCTGGTTTTTACCAATTTCTTCTTCCTCATGACTTTCGTCCTTTCTTGTGTCCATTCGTTCTCTTGCAGTCTCAATGATTGTCTTTGTAACTGCTTCACAGGTGTCTTCTCTGCGACGTGTGTCATGGTCGGGAATGTCAATGAGCCTCAACTCTTCATAAGCAATATTCACATTATTGGAGGTCTTCCTTACCTTAGTGATGTATTCATGCAGCAGGTCATTGGAGCATTGACCACCTAGCGCTTGTTTGGCTTCCTTTGTTCCACCTTTTGTAGCTCACACTGAAACGGTGTACAAGTCTTGTTACTTGCTCATCGTGCAGTTATTGGCCCTTTTCCGTTAACTTCCAGACTCTTTGGCTCCTTTGTGGCTCTTGTGTGGAAAGGCTATCCATTTTTAGATCTTCAGTTGCCTGTGGTTGCTCGTTTTCTACTACACTCACTTCATCACTCTTAGTGTAAGACTCAACATCTGACATTTTAGTTTGTTTTTAACTCTAATATTTAATTATCTTTAAAGCTAAGTAGTTAGCCAATTTAGATATTAGCTTTGAGTTATCTTAAGCTTATACACAGCTATTGAGCCTTATTTAAATGAAAATCACAAGTGATAATGATATAGGCAAACAACAAAACTTGGTACATTTCTTCAACACTTATCACTTGAAAGATATTGTCCTTTAAATGTACTTTGTTACTTAGTCTGCAAATACTTACTGCAGATGCCTTAATACACAAATCAATATTAACAACCTTTAACTTCCATTAGAAAGGTAAGCCTCTCTGAAGAACCAGCACCTTACCGTGGTAGAGAGGTTTGTGTGCCCTGATGAACCTGGGGGCTGTGTTGTCTGGAACCTTGTGTTCCTGGTAGGGTCTCCCATGGCAAATTGGTCTCAGGCAAGGGGCCAGACTAAGATTGGTTCAAAAGACCTCATGAAAGAAACAACAAGAAGTGAGGATACCCGGCCCGGAGGAAGCCCGGGGTCCCCTTCTGGAGCCAGGCCCAGAAGGAGGACTCGTCGGCGAGCGTCTGGTGGCCGGGCTTGCCACGGAGCCCGGCCGGGCCCAGCCCGAAAAGGCAACGTGGGCAACACCTCCGCTTCTCCGTCCCGCGGGCCCACCACCTACGGGAAACATCGATGGGGTCGGGTGCGCTGCCAGAAGGGTGGCAGTGAAAGCGGAGGGTCTCGACGGACCAGACCCGGGCGGCAGAAGCTGGCTTTGGGGACGTGGAACGTCACCTCTCTGGGGGGGAAGGAGCCGGAGCTTGTGCGGGAGGTGGAGCGGTACCAGTTGGATCTGGTTGGGCTCACCTCTACGCACAGCGTCGGCTCTGGAACCTTACTTCTGGATAGGGGTTGGACTCTATTCTTCTCCGGAGTTCAACGCACATGTGGGCAATGATGGAGACACTTGGAGGGGCGTGATTGGGAGGAACGGCCCCCCTGATCTGAACCGGAGTGGTGGTTTGTTACTGGACTTCTGTGCTAGTCATGGATTGGCCATAACAAACACCATGTTCGAACATAAGGATGCTCATAAGTGTACGTGGTACCAGAGCACCCTAGGCAGAAGGTCCATGATCGATTTCGTTATCGTATCATCGGACCTGAGGCCGTATGTTTTGGACACTCGGGTAAAGAGAGGGGCGGAGTTGTCAACTGATCACCATCTGGTGGTGAGTTGGGTCGAGTGGCGGGGGAAGCCTCTGGATAGACCTGGTAAGCCCAAACGTGTAGTTCGGGTGAACTGGGAACGTCTGGAGGAGGCCCAAGTTCAGGAGGCCTTCAACTCACACCTCCGGCGGAGCTTTTCGGGCATTCCTGTGGAGGTTGGGGACATTGAACCAGAGTGGTCGGTGTTCAAAGCCTCTATTGCCGAAGCCGCGGTGGGGAGCTGTGGTCTCAAGGTCCTAGGTGCCTCAAGGGGCGGTAACCCTCGAACCTCCTGGTGGACACCGGTGGTCAGGGAAGCCGTCCGACTGAAGAAGGAGGCCTTCAGGGATTTGTTATCCCGGGGGACTCCCGAGGCAGTTGCAAGGTACCGACAGGCCCGAAGGGCAGCAGCCTCATCCGTGGCCGAGGCAAAGCAGCGGGTGTGGGAGAAGTTCGGAGAAGACATGGAGAAGGACTTTCGGGCGGCACCAAAGTTGTTCTGGAAAACTGTCCGACACCTCAGGAGGGGGAAGCAGGGAACCATCCAAGCTGTGTACAGTAAGGATGGGACGTTGTTGACCTCAACTGATGGAGTGTTGGGGCGTTGGAAGGAACACTTTGAGGAACTCCTGAACCCGACAACTCCGCCCTCTATGTTAGAGGCAGAGCTGGAGTATGACGGGGGATCAACACCAATCTCCCGGTGGGAGGTCACTGAGGTCGTTAAACAACTCCACAGTGGCAAAGCCCCGGGGGTGGATGAGATCCGCCCGGAAATGCTGAAGGCTCTGGGTGTTGAGGGACTGTCATGGTTGACACGTCTCATCAACGTTGCGTGGAAGTCGGAAACAGTGCCGAAGGAGTGGCAGACCGGGGTGGTGGTCCCCCTTTTCAAAAAGGGGGATCAGAGGGTGTGTGCCAATTACAGAGGCATCACACTACTCAGCCTCCCCGGGAAAGTTTACTCCAAGGTACTTGAAAGGAGGGTCAGGCCGATTGTCGAACCTCAGATTGAGGAGGAACAATGCGGATTCCGTCCTGGTCGTGGAACGACGGATCAGCTTTTTACTCTCGCAAGGATCCTGGAGGGGGCCTGGGAGTACGCTTATCCGGTCTACATGTGTTTTGTAGACTTGGAGAAGGCGTATGACCGGGTTCCCAGGGAGTTACTGTGGGAGGTGCTGCGGGAGTATGGGGTGAGGGGGTCTCTACTCAGGGCCATCCAATCTCTGTACTCCCAAAGCGAGAGCTGTGTCCGGGTCCTCGGCAGTAAGTCGGACCCATTTCCGGTGAGGGTTGGCCTCCGCCAGGGCTGCGCTTTGTCACCAATCCTGTTTGTAATATACATGGATCGGATTTCGAGGCGTAGTCGTGGGGGGGGGGGTCTGCAGTTCGGTGGAGTAAGGATTGCACCACTGCTTTTTGCAGATGATGTGGTTCTGATGGCTTCATCGGTCTGCGACCTTCAGCACTCACTGGATCGGTTCGCAACCGAGTGTGAAGCGGCTGGGATGAGGATCAGCACCTCCAAATCTGAGGCCATGGTTCTCAGCAGGAAACCGATGGACTGTCCACTCCAAGTAGGGAATGAGTCCTTACCCCAAGTGAAGGAGTTCAAGTATCTCGGGGTCTTGTTCTCGAGTGAGGGAACAATGGAGCGTGAGATGGGCCGGAGAATCGGAGCAGCGGGAGCGGTATTGCAGTCGCTTTACCGCACCGTTGTGACGAAAAGGGAGCTGAGTCAGAAGGCAAAGCTCTCTGTCTACCGGGCCATTTTCGTTCCTACCCTCACCTATGGTCATGAAGGATGGGTCATGACCGAAAGAACGAGATCGCGGATACAAGCGGCCGAGATGGGTTTCCTCCGCCGGGTGGCTGGTGTCTCCCTTAGAGATAAGGTGAGAAGTTCGGTCATCAGGGAGGGACTCGGAGTTGAGCCGCTCCTCCTTCGCGTCGAAAGAAGCCAGTTGAGGTGGTTCGGGCACCTAGTTAGGATGCCACCTGGGCGCCTCCCTAGGGAGGTGTTCCAGGCACGTCCAGCTGGGAAGAGACCAAGGGGTAGACCTAGGACCAGGTGGAGGGATTATATCTCTTCGCTGGCCTGGGAGCGCCTTGGGATCCCCCAGTCAGAGCTGGTTGATGTCGCCAGGGAAAAGAAAGTTTGGGGCTCTCTGCTGGAACTGCTACCCCCGCGACCCGACCACGGATAAGCGGGAGAAGATGGATGGATGGATGGATGGATGGATAGAAAGGTAAGTAAATAACATTAACATTAACATTATTATTATATGAACAATGCAAATGTCCCATTTTCTTTGTATGGCACTTTAAAGTCTCTTTGTTGCACCTAAATTTACACTAAAACACCTGGACCTTCCAGAAGTAGTTGGATCTTGTGCTGCTGTGTCGATGGCTGCTACAGATGCACACGCTGCGACGGAGATGTCCCGTGCCGTCCATGGATCGCTGCCGTCTGGCAACACACTCTCACTCCCTAAGCGTCCAGGAGCGACGTTTGGTCAGTGTCCGTGGCGTCCAGTTGTGACGCTCCTAGGCTCCTTCAGCGTCATAAAGGGACGCAAATAGCTTTCAACTGATTGCAATGTATTCCCATCTGCGGCGGGATTTGACGCTCATGGAAGCACGGCATTCGTTTGTGTCGGCTGCCCTTAAAGGCAATGTGAGCGTCCATTCTCATTGGATAACGGAGAATTGTCCACCCGGAAGTAAGTATTCCTCTTACTGTCGATTGATTTTACAGTGATATCTGCACTACTCATCGACTAAAAAACACCAGATTATCCTTGTTAATTACACAACATTGATTGGTTTAAATTGTGTGCAATGCTTTTGTATTTTTCCCCTTCGATTCGGAGAAACAAATATTTTTTCTGAGTAAAGGATGGCAGAAGACACTACACTACCCAGAATCCCCAGCTATCGTTTGGACTACACCATGTGCTCTGTTTGTCAAACCCCGTTTTTTTTCACCATTCATTCCAATGGCTGGCATCTATGTCACGTGATATTCAAATTTCTCCCTGCAGAAAAAGAAAACATGGCCGAACTTCGTTTTATTCTCGGTGGAAAATGCCTATTTCAAAGTTAGTTTGGCCATTAAAATGCGTTTTGATGTCATTTGATGCGAGAAATATGAGTTCTTATTTCAGATTATGTGTGCAGTGGATGTACATGATCTTTAGTTTGCTAGTTATTACGAAGATTACTAGGAAATCGCGACGTTTTCATTGTTACCAAGGTGGTTGCTAGGGACGCTGCTATCGATATTATTTCTGTTATGTTGTGTAACTGTTTAATGGTGTTATCTTTATTGCTACCCCCTTCCCCGTCAATGTATAGTGTTGGTCCACAGCGCAAATATATTAGTTTAACAAAATCCGCATCTAAAGATAGCCTACTGTTAGGAACCTTGACTCAATAGCTTGGAGGACTCAAATGCACGACCCAGAGACAAAAAGGTTTTGAAGAAAAAATAGTCTTTACTTGCAAATAAACAAAATCACTCTTTTAGAGGAATGAACAAACTGACAAACGTAAAGCGCTCTCGTGGAGGGTAAAAGGCAAAATACTGGCTTTCATTAAACAATGGCTTAGATCTTACTTCTTGGAGCAATGAACAAGACGAACCGACAACTAACAAGGGGAGACAGGACAATATATACATGAGGTAAGTGGGCACAGGTGGAAACAATCAGGGGCGGGGCAGACACTGATGATGGCGGGAAAAGGAACCAGAGCAGGAAGTAAAGGGACCTGGAATGAGACAAGGTGAGTACAACATAAAACAGGAAGTGGAACATAAACTAACATGACAAAACTTAACATAATTGACGGGACACAACACCTACGTTATTTTCCCCTGTGTAATTCCAGTCTCACATCTCACAGCACATCGTCATTAACAAATACCGGAAACAGACCGAAAACATTTAAAAAGAAAAGAAAATAATACTTTATTCCGAGTGTGCTTGCTTTTCTCTTTGAAAGTCATCACATAACGGCATTGTAATACACGGTTCGGCTGCATTAAATATTACATATCTGCCGTAGTTCTGTATTTA
Source organism: Pseudochaenichthys georgianus (assembly GCF_902827115.2). Taxonomy (NCBI): domain Eukaryota; kingdom Metazoa; phylum Chordata; class Actinopteri; order Perciformes; family Channichthyidae; genus Pseudochaenichthys; species Pseudochaenichthys georgianus. The sequence goes on along the minus strand of NC_047505.1, from coordinate 11,125,460 downwards.
TAGAGCCCTGATGAGAAGACCTCTAGACAAACATGAGGAACTGAAAACGTGACGTGGATCATAAATATATCAGCCATTAAACAACATCTTACATTTATTTTCACACAATACGTCTCCTTGCAGTATCAACACTAATTCGGCTGACTTTTATATTTGATCCAATTGGTAGATAGGCTGTATTTACACCATAAAGGTGCACAGCTGATATAAAGGGACACCTGGTGGTTAAAGCATGTTATTGAATTTCATTATTTTTATTATTAGATATTAGTAGGATCCCTATAAAGTATATTCATTACTCGTTATTCTCTACTAATAGTTAAAGACTGTATATAATGACTATTTTGCACATCCCGTTCAAGATTTCAAGATGTTCTAAGGTTTATTGACATATCATATAGGCCTACACAACTATGGTGTAGTTCTGCATTGAATGAAAAACTTGGGTTGCAGGTTCCTCAACAGTGCATTACAAGACATCTATCAATATGTGTGCATACCTCCAGCAATGTTAACTATGTTGAAGCACTTATTTTAACTGATATTATACATAATGTATTATATTCTTATAAGATGTATGTCGATATTTAATCTCCGGCCTTGTCAGGTATTGAACAATCAATAAATAAAGAACACAGAATTGTTAAATATAAAACACAGAATTTGTGTGATTATACTAAATGATTTACAAATAAACACAACTGCATGTTACACATGCTGATGTAACGCAAATGTTCCAACTTGGGATCAATAAAGTATATCTTATCTTAAGCTGATCGATGGCTACTGCCATATTTGCAAAATTTGCCTCTGAACCTTGACAAGTGCATGTTTCAGGCTTATCAATGAATGTAATGTAATGTAATGTTATCAATTAACAACAGGGGTCACAAACATAAGACCAGCTGTTAAATAAAGCTCTTCTGACCTTAGCTGGCATGTGGGTTTATATTAATGCTGCCCATTATGGGCACAAGCAATTTTCACCCATTTATTAATTATATGTTTTAAATTTGAGTGTTTCCTATCCCATAAACCCCCAGGGATGTACACAGTTTAATACTGGCAACTTCTTATTATGGGAAATACGAAAACGTCTTTTAAAACTACAACTCCCAGTAGAGACGTGCCATAGATAGAGAACATGTTGCGAAACAGAATAGCCAGCATGTGTAGTTCTGGGGACAGGGTGGGGGAGGGGGGGACGCGGTGGACCCGTTCAAATCCAGTTTTGGACAGTCTGCCGTGGTTCCATCCCATTTCAAGTGCTGTTCGAGAATCGGCGTAACCCTCGGAGCACACTCTCCAATCACAGAGCATGAGGACTATCACGGGTTTAATCAAACGATAGCTGGGGATTCTGGGTAGTGTAGTGTCTTCTGCCATCCTTTACTCAGAAAAAATATTTGTTTCTCCGAATCGAAGGGGAAAAATACAAAAGCATTGCACACAATTTAAACCAATCAATGTTGTGTAATTAACAAGGATAATCTGGTGTTTTTTAGTCGATGAGTAGTGCAGATATCACTGTAAAATCAATCGACAGTAAGGGGAATACTTACTTCCGGGTGTACAATTCTCAGTTATCCAATGGGAATGGACGCTCACATTGCCTTTAAGGGCAGCCGGCATAAACGAATGCCGTGCTTCCATGAGCGTCAAATCCCGCCGCAGATGGGAATACATTGCAATCAGTTGAAAGCTATTTGCGTCCCTTTATGACGCTGACGGAGCCTAGGAGCATCACAACTGGACGCCACGGACACTGACCAAATGTCGCTCCTGGACGCTTAGGGAGTGAGAGTGTGTTGCGTCTGGCGCCGTTTTACTCGTCTACTCATGCGGAGCAGTCGAGTTCTCACTGTAGCTCCCTCCAGTAAATGACAAGAGGCTGAGGTCTTGATTAAATACGGGGTTTATTCTTGTGGGACCTATTCCAACCCGTGAGAACTGGGTTGTAAGACAGAAAATATATAAAAGGTAAACAATAAATAAATATGGAATATATGCATGTCATCACTGTTAATGCCGCTAAATAAAACAATAAACGGCACACATATCCCACACAGAAAGTAGCACAAGCTAACAATAGCATGTAGCACAAGCTAGCGCATAGCATACCCAGTGGCGTTTTTATATGTACAAAAGTGGTGGGGCACAAAAAAACTTAGATGTCTATAAGCTTCTGCAGTGAGGTTCATGGCTGGTGAGGAACTGGCACTGACTCTTCAGATTTACAAATATTATATTTTGACCTAAATCAAAATATAATATTATTTTCAAAAGCATTTTTTGTCTGATGCTTCAATTAATTTTAAACAGACAGTTCAACAGAAGGATACCCAAAACATGTAATTTTATCATTTAAATATTGAATTGTTCTCTCTTAGTAAGATCCCATTTTCAATAAAATTGCAGTCTTACCTTGACTTGAAGATTAAATCCATTTGCCTATCGCTCTGGACAAAAATCTCTATTACTTTTTTGTAAAAGTCCTCCTTATCTTCTTGTAGTTTCAAAAGTCTATCATAAATCTAATCTAATCAATAGATTTATGATTCGAAAATGATAAAAGTAGGGTAGACATGTGGATATTATCCGGCTGAACAAAACGTGCATTTATCTAACAGGTTTGTTTCCCACAGATCTTATTTGGAGCTATTTTCTAAAATCCTATGGAGAAATCTCATTGCTTTTTTGTCGAGGGAAGCCATGCGCAGCTTACTTCCGGGTTTTAGGACGCGTCACTGCACCTCTCTCGTCTCCTCTTCACACACCACACTTTTCGCGGCACACGTACTTACAGCCAATCAGCTCTGAATGATGTGAGATGACGTATGGTGGGGATGGCAGCTCTCTGCCCCTATGGTTTTTTGCCACACACATTAAATAGGACAATACTCTGAGCATGCGCAGTGTAGTTTTTACAGTCACCATTGACTTAAACAGGGAGAGGGAGGGGCAGGATCGGGTTTTGTCCCACATGGCTCTAAACAGCTCAATAGGCACACACTGTAGACACTAATTGTGCCCCACCTAGTGTTTATGTTGCACATAAAAGGTAGGAACCAAAAATACAACGTGGAACAACATAAACAACAGAGAGTGAAGACAGTTACAAAGTGTATTCAGCTGGCATTACATTTGAAAAACGAGTAATCTGATTACAGTTACTTTCGTAAACCTGAAGTGAATACATTTTGGAATACTTATTGTTATTATTATGTTTAGGACAAACAATTAAAGACTGCTTTAATTTAACAAATTCTACAATATAAAAGTGGCAGATTTGCTTTATGAAACAGAGCAGACCTAGGAACATGCTCACATCTTACTATGTTGGTCTGAAGAGCTGAAGCATTCATACACAATGGATAAAAACTGTGTTGTCTCATTCTATATGAGAAAATGATATACATTTAGCATTAAAAACTCAACATACTATTCCTAGCCTGAGGAAGATATGAATAATCAACAGATTTGAATGGAATCTCTAACATTTTCATGTAAAATAAAGACAAAAGAGTGATGATACAAATTACATTGATTGAAATTTGAACCAGAAGATGAAGTCTCAAAGAATGTTTTAAATAAAAGGACATAAAACAAAAAGGTGGATAATAATACAAATCTATTAAATGTATATGTAAAGATATTTGATCAAATAAAATGACACTGAGCCAGTGATAACAGCAACGCCAGCGTGGATGAAGATGGTGCAGTTCTTTCTTCATGTCCCCCCTCCGTGCTGTCCCCTCAGAGGAAGTGGGGAAACGGGATAAGACCTCTGGACATCACGCTGTCTAAATGATCCATACTGTTAATATGAGAGGAAAATAAATGTTTTAGGAAATGAAAAATATGAAGTTAACAAATAAAACACAGCTCAGGGGCATCATGGACGGTAGGTTTTCCTACAAAGTTAACTCAGCCTCCATTGATTTTCACATCAAATTAGCGTGTTAATAAAATAAGCTATCATGGCTTATACTTGCATATCTAAACAGAATCATGAAAGCATGTTGGTAGAGTCAGGCACACAAGTCCGATTGAGTGTGTGCGCCGGTGTCTGAACGCTCACTCACTGCTAGCTATGTAGCTAACTGTTAGGCTACTTAGCTTGCATTGTTATGGATCTAAAGCTAGCAAAAGCTAACTTTCATAGCACAGCTTTTCTTTACTTCTCACTTAACACAATAAAGAAACAGACCGTATAGTACAGCACAAACAACACAAATGATCAATACTTAGGCCCATTCCCAAACCGCCCCCTACACCCTACCCCTACACCCTACCCCTCCGTTTGCGCGTTCACTGTTCAAACTGTACATGTGTGCTAACCGTCAAGCCCTCAACACATATATGTGTCAGTTTTAAGATTTCTTCAAATGTCGTTGCTATGGTAACAAAATGGTTGAAACACGGTTTTCTCATAATTCCAGTTAACATGTTCCAAACGGCACAAAACTTCACAGGTTTGATCACGATGCAGCCCTCAACACATCTAAGCATATTATGGTGTCATCAAATGCCGTTGCCATGGCGACAGATCACTCGCCATCAAACACAACGTTTGTGTTACTGCTGTAACTCCTAAATATATTGTCCGATCGGCCTGAATCTTCCCACATTTGCCAACGGCCGAGTCCTCGAGACACCTAGACACACACGTCGACGTGCGGACAACAGCCTGCGGAACGTCGAAGACCCGCTCAACGCTGCTTGCGGAGGGTCCGCCATATTGAGGGCTGTTCCAAAGCAACGAGTGTGGAGGGGGAGTGGGCTATCAAGCCCTCAAACAGCGAGTCTGCAGCGGTGCTGACTTGAGACCGGTCTCTCCCTGACCGGAGTCACGCTGTGTGTGTCCGTCAGGAAACACGCTGTTTACAAGTAGTTCCAGCAAACATCCACTGATAAATTGCGTTGTTAACAACCTCATGATAACCTCATATGTTTTTAACTTAGGATCATACCTGTGTTTAGTCTAGAAAAAGGTAAATGTGTGCATTTTATTATAAAGTTGTGTATATTTACAGACCATTGAAAAAACTAAGAAGCTTATAAACATCAGGTTTAAAACTAAAAGAGCTTTGAAACACAATGAAAGATGTTTGGAGTTTTATTTGAGTTATTAATTTAAACTTTTTGTCTAAGAGATGCTGATTTGAAACCGTTGTTACATGTACCTACAGTTACGGCATTTCCTGTCTTCTGTCCATGCTCAACTACCGCAGCTGCACTGTACAATCGCTGGAGGACTGGGCTGTCACTCAAAAGCTGAGTAGCCAATGGGGACGCACCCCTGAAAGTCCACATGGGAAGTTTGTGTCAGAATTGAAAACAAAAAATGAGCGAGCGCAAACGAGAGAGCTGCAGCGAGGGCAAAAGTCTGATCATTGAGAAAAAAGCAAAGAGAACTGCAAACAAAAATATGTTAAAACAAAGAAAAAAGACGTATACTTTAGATGATTACACAAATGATTTGTTTGCAACTTATAGTTTTATTTTTGAAATTACATTTATTTTGCTTGACTCAGTTTTTTTTTCTCTTAAACTCTTAGTTTTGCTTGATTCTGAGAAAATGTTGCTTTATCTTTGTGACACAAAACTAATCCCATACTCCCCTCTCAATTTACAGGAAATACAAATTCAGGTTTCAGGAAGTTTTTCTATCAGTTGCTCGCAACCATGGATGTATACAATGGATGTATACATCCATGGCTCACAATGAACATATCAACTATATCTACACCTGAATTCTTTGTGTTATGTATTATTGTTTTCTGTTATGTATTATTTACTGATTGTAGCAGGATAGACTGTTCAGCCCTATCACCACACGGGGCAACCTTTATAAAGAGGGGTCAGTGTCGCTCTTGCTCCCTCTTGCTCTTTGGCACGAAGGCCACTTCCGGGTTCCGCTGACGTGCTTTCTCCGTTGGCACCGGTGAGTTTGCAGTAGTGATGGTGAGATGAAGCCTTATGAAGCTTTGAAGCTTTCCAGCCAATTGGTTCGCAAAAGGGTTCATCTCATGAGGCTTCATCATGGGCCTCATTTTAACACAAACCCCCCTGTTGGTCAAAGTGTGTAAAACAGGCAGATTGGACATCTCAACAGTGTGCTCTCTCTCATACCGAGTTCCCAATGAGTAAAGCCTTAGAATAACTCTAAACAACGAACATTAAATCATATTTTCATGTTAACAATATTGTATTTATTACAGTTTAATGATTGTGATTGAAAAGCCTAAGGAGGCCCGAGGCTGGTAAACATTGCAAAGAGGGATTTGTATTCCTTAATAATATTCATAAACTTAAACATGTTGTAGCCTGAGAAAGGCTAAACCATATCAATGAATACATTTATTAACTACATTATCTCATTTAGCTGTAGCTTTTATAAACAACAAAAAATACGTATTGTTCAGTCGTTGAACCAAGGACCCTGCGGTCATGAGTCAACTGCTTTCCAGCTGAGCCACAGCTCACACACACGAAAGCTCCCTGAAAACACTGCAACATATTTATTCCTGTATTTATTTGTTCATGTTTTTATTCCTACATTTATTTATGCTTGTATCTATTTATACTTATGACATGTTCCGACCTCTATATAGGTGAGGGTCTGAGCTCTCTTGATTCTATCGTGTCACCGGGCCCGGGTACAGGAGGGGTAATATGATTCTTAGTATTCTTAGCATTTCCAAACATTTGGACTACCTATGTGGCAAATGTATTATCTTTTCAATTTACACACGGCATCTATTGCACGTCTGTCCGTCCTGGGAGAGGGATCCCTCCTCTGTTGCTCTCCCTGAGGTTTCTCCCATGTTTCCCTTTAAACTGGGTTTTCTTCGGAAGTTTTTCCTTGTACGATGTGAGGGTCTAAGGACAGAGGGTGTCGTATTGTCATACTGATATTCTGTACACACTGTGAAGACCACTGAGACAAATGTAACATCACGATATCACGTGACTGCTTTGTGATAAGCAGTCACGTGGTATCGACAGGCAGCGAGGCTTCGTTTGTCATCGATGACGTCACTGGCCCAAAACGATACAAGCCTCGATACATGCTTCACAAAAAGCTTCGGGGATTACTCGACACACGCTCCGAAGCCTCGGCGCAATACGTAACATCACTAGTTTGCAGTGGCTGCCGTCTGTTGTACACCTAGCATGACAATTAGCCTAAATACTAAATGTATCGCTGGTTGTAGACCCTAGCATAAGGTGACCAGATTTTCAAAATTAAAACCGGGGACATTTTGAGTTTTGCGGTCAATATATCATTAACACATCCAATTTTCTTCACTGTTAAATAAAAAAGGGGGACAATTCTGGTTCAATGTAATTCGAACATTTGAACTGTTGGATACAAACAGAAGGAAGTCAGCTCATATATGAGACTTCAAAGGTCTTTTATTTTGAAACTGTACATCAGATTGTCCAGATTCTCTCTGAGTGACTAGATGGGGTGTCCTGCTATCACCCTGAAGTGAAATAAGTCTTTGATACTGGATAGATTTTGTTTTATTCTTATCTAAAAACAGAGGGATGATAGCTCATATGAGACTTCAAAGGTCTTTTATTTTGAAACTCGACATCAGATTGTCCTGATTCTCTCTGAGTGACTAGATGGGGTGTCCTGCTATCACCCTGGAGTGAAATAAATCGTTGACAATTTGACCGTTTTTTATTTATTCTTGTACAAAAACAGAAATAAGTGAAATAAGTATTTTATTGAATTCGAATGACTCTTTGATTATGGATGGTTTCCATTAAATAATAATCAAAATATAGATGGACAATAGATCTAATTTGAGATTTTAAACCGCATACATTTTAAATTGTGCTTCAGAAAGTAATGTTGTTTTAGGAGTGTTGTGAGATGGTGTCAACATCAATTGAAATTAGTCACCCAGTGGAAATGTCAGATATGTCTTCATAACTGTATCCTTACATTTTACATTCACTCAGTTATAATGTGGTAGTTATACGTAGTTTGTTTTAAATTATTATTGATCACATTACATACTTCTTAATTTAAGCTCCAGTGTATATACGAATATGTTTGGTGTGTGTTTTAGGTATATTTGTTATTGACCGAGTAAACGCTTTTATTTTGAAGGCAGTTTTTACAGGCCTCTACTGTAATGCCTGCACGGCAACATGCGGGCTGGCTTGAGTGTGTTTTCCGAAGTGGGGGCTGGCCTGACCAGTCTGTTTACCCAGTGTTTCCTGACATGAAACGTTTTATTTCACCTTGCTCTGTGTTTTTAACGTATATTAAAAAAACGGGGACATTTCCGGGGACAGTTTCAACCGGGGACAGGCCAATACAAACGGGGACTGTCCCCAGAAAACGGGGACGTCTGGTCACCCTAGCAGGGATCCTGCAGCCCATGTCTGCTGCCGCTGTAAATGAAGCTCTCCTGCTGTGTGTTTGTCTGAACTTGGCCTGATCGGTAGTAGACCTTCTGCTTGTCTAATTCTTCCTGAATGATCTTAATCTAGTATTGTTATCGTAACATCACTTTAAGCTTAATGTCTGCTAGGCTCTGCGCTGGAAGCGTGATAAAGGACTGCGGTTTTGCCTCCACGTCTGTGTTGCATCCACGACTGCTCTAGTCTACGAGTGTCTTGCCTGCCTGACTGAGTGTTGCCTGGATGGCTGGTCTGCCCTCACGGCTGTGTCTGTCTGCACAGCTGGCTTGCCTGCCCTACTGTGCTTCACCGCTACACTACTGCCTGGCGGGTGTTGCTCTTGGCCTGCATTGTCTGCATTGCCTCTTGGTATCCCTGTGCCTTTATGGCTTTTGTTTAAAACGAAAAATTAAACTGACAAAACGTACACGGACCTTCATTACAGGGCCATAATTTAACACTGTTCGATTAATCTCTGTTTATGATTAGTTATTTCATTGAGTTAAGTTTGTTTTGTTTATTTAATTCAAGATTAAGTAGACTGTTTGGTTGATTTTCGTTTCTTTGGTTTAGTTTTTGACCCTGTTGCTTTACATTTGTTTTGTTTATTTCATTTAATATCAGTTAACTGAAATCAGAATTTCGTAGTATTCTTGACTTTTGATTGTCTTATACTTATCTTATGTGTTGGTCTGTGTATTAATTTGTTTTGACTGTTTATCCCAGTAATTGTGTCTTGTTTGCCCCTCTTTAGTTGCTGAGAGCCAAAGGTTTGGTGCTGGTGTCCCCGGTGGTGGCTTCCCCCTTTGTGTGTCGTGCTGTGCTCCCCCCTGATTTGTGTTCCTTCGTGTGAGTGTGTAGTGATCACGGGTTCCTTATTAATTTACTTTGTTGGGATCCCTCTCACCTCTCGTCACCTCCATCCACTGGTAAGCCTCAGCATCCCTGAATTAAGAGTTCCCCCCTTTATTCCCAGTGTGTATGATGATCTTACTGTGTTTTTAATGATATTTTAATGCCAGAAATAAAACATTTGATAAATTGGAACCACGTCTCCTGCCCCTCAGTATCACGAACCTGAGTGCCTTGTTGGTACTTGGAATAATTATTTCATTGGGTGAAATTCCCAAGGTGGCGTTGTCTGGCTTTTAGTGGAATAGATTTCCAACAAACACTCCCATGTGCCGCCACATTATGGTGAATCAACATGCGTTTTATGTAAGAGACAGTGGCGTTTTCTCCTGGAGGCCAAGGGAAGCCAGGCTTCCCCTGTTTTTTTGGATTGTAGTTAAAATTGTAATAAATATATAAAAACACTTAGTTTAGTTTCAGAAATTCTTTGTTGTGTGTTGCTGCCGGCCCGTCTCTCCCCCATTCTCATTGAGTATTTTACAAAGAGTGAAACAGCGCCCCTCTAGGTGTTATGGTAAAACAGTAGATTGTACTCACTGTTGCGAGAGGAGGCCAGCCGAATCTGGCTTCCCTTGGTGAAAAAAAATGGAGGGATTGACCAATCAGACGAGGCTCACGTCATGCCCCTGCCAACCTGTGATTGGTCAGGGCCATGCCAAGGGAAAGCCAGAGGCGGCTGGCTTCCCTTGCCTCACAATCCAATCAAATCGCATCAACTTAGTGTTGCAGTGACGCGTCCTAAAACCCGGAAGTAAGCTGCGCTCGGTTTTCCTCGACAGAAAGCAATGGAATTTCTCCATAGGATTTTGGAAAATAGCTCGAAATAAGGTCAGTGGAAAACGAACCTGTTAGACAAATGCACGTTTTGTTCAGCCGGATAATATCCACATGTCTACCCTACTTTTATAATTTTCGAATCATAACTCTAATCGATAGAAGATGGATAGCGTCACTGCACCGCCGTTAGAAAGTAGCAAGCAACTGAAGCAAGTGCAATTATGGAGGGTGGAGATTTGGAGTATTTAATCAAAAATAATTGTACTAAACTTCCGCTACAGCAGCAGCAACAAATACAATCTGATGACAGGACGATGCCCAAACTGGAGCTGTGTACAGCGAGGAAAAAAGGAGCGAATCGGACGTAAGACGTTAAAGGTCTCCTGATTTAGTTTGTGAATGAATGCTTATTAGAGTTTCGGCTGGAGAGTGCGTGCGGACCTGTCGGTTAGATAACAGGCGTGTGTAAGTCTTGCATCTGTATGATACAAATGTGTGTAAAATGATACCGGGTGCTGTAATCACTCATCTGGTTACGTTATTACATTGACCACCACCCCCCCTGACCCAAAAGAAAGGACGTATTATTGGCTTCCCCTAATTTTTTTCCCACGCCACGCTACTGGTAAGAGAGTGCTACAGCAGACATCAATGACATTCCCTGGTCAGCTGTAGTATCCAAATGAAGGACAAATCTCAGGTTGAAAGATACGTCCTGTAGATTAATGGTAGGGTAGGTAAGAATGGAGAAACCAGCTCGAGTGCACTAGAATTTGAAAGTACACAGCCGAAAAAAACTGCCCCTTCCTTCAGACTTCCAGTTTCAGCTCCAACACACACGAACGACCAATGACACATGACAATGGCACATGACCAATGAGGGCACGAGATAAGTTTGTGAGATGGAAGGCTGACAGGCAGGTAGGCCATCCAATTATCTGCCCCTGGCCAGCTAAAATAATTGGTCTCTAGCTTTTTACAGCGCCACGGCTTCCACAGATGAAATATTTGTATATATTTATTGTCAAAGCATTTAATTTATTCATTGCCATCGGGATGTTAAGAGCATTCCATGGAATATAACAAAGTATTTCTGAAGTGAATTACCTACCCTACCTTTAAGGGTTAAATCATAAATGTACCAGCTCTAGAGTGGTTGACGATTTATTAACCCTTTGAGACCCACATAGGACATTTCCGTTTTTGTATATTTGTGTGTTTTGCCTTATAAATTGTCATTTCTTTACAGTATAATAAAGTGTTACACATCCCAGAAATCAGCACAACCTCAGCTAATCATATATGTCACTCATTAGACTTATATACAATATAATATGGGATATGCTAACCATAACATTGAAAAAATCATTCAACACAGACAATTCAATCAATGTTTATTTATATAGCCCAATATCACAAATGTTACATTTGTCTCAGTGTACTTCACAGTAATATCAGTATGACAATACGACACCCTCTGTCTCTGAAAAACTTCCAGAGAAAACCCCACAGTTTAAAGGGAAACATGGGAGAAACCTCAGGGAGAGCAACAGAGGAGGGATCCCTCTCCCAGGACGGACAGACGTGCAATAGATGCCGTGTGTAAATTGAAAAGATAATACATTTACAACATAGGTAGACCAAATGTTTGGAAATGCATGTGTCTATAATAATAAGATGAATCCACGAGGATATCAACAATCCTGTGGGAGCCATCAGGGAAGTAGTATAATGAGAGCAGGGGCGGCGCCAGGGGGGAGCTAGGGGCTGAAGCACCCCCCAGGATTGCCAAAGCACCCCCAAAATATGTGGGTTTTTTTTCCCGAAAATTATTATTATTATTTTTATTAAATTAGAAAAATGATTGATTACATCAATGCAAATGTGAAAGAAACACATTTTTGACCAAAAACATAAAGCCAACACAGGTGATATGATTAGGCCAATGGCCAGCACCCATTCGATTTTATACCTACCCATAGGCTAAATTACTTTGACACTTGATAGCTAGAGTGCCAAATTATTTGCTAACGGCAAAGAGAAAAATGTATCATTTTTTTGTCCTTAAATGTCCACGTGTGGACACTCAATCAAAACCACCTGAAAGCGAGAGGGATTCTGCACATGATAGCATAGCCTCGTGAGTACAAGTAGCTTACTTCTGGGTCTCTGTGTTTAATTCAAGCTCTGCTCTGTGTGTGTGTGGCACGAGCCATTTTGTGTGCTTGCTCGAGCGAGTGAGAGAGCTCGCACACCGGTGGGTATCTACTGGAGATCGTTGTGGTTAGCATCTGGTGCTAGCTAGCCAAGCTAACGGATATAAGGAGCTTTTTCAACAACAAGGTGGAGGGAGAACTCTCTCCTGTCAGACTGAGAGTCTCAGATAACCTCAGCTCAGGTGAAGTAAAGGACTCTGTGTTTAGTTAACTTTAGTCTAGTTATCTCAGTGGGTCTCAAACGGTTTGTTTTAAAAGGGGAGTGATTTGTAAAATATCTATAAAGAAATAGAAAATCTGTTTACAGTTCTGTTTCATATGGGTGTTGAGAGATGTATCCATAGATCTCTTAATGTTGCTCTCAAACAACACCAGGTTGATGCTTTAAAAAATCTTCCAGGAGAAGCATGCCCCCGGACCCCACTAGAGGAGGTGAGGTCTCTCCTAGAGGAGGTGAGGTCCACCCCCCACTTGCAAAAGCGTGGCTGGCGTGGCTTGCTGCAAAAGTTGAGCAATGTTCAACTTTTGACGCCTCGGCGAGGCGTCAGCCAATCGAATCATATGCCAGTACAAGCTCTAGCCAATCAAACCGCTGCTTGTGTGTCAGGGGCGGGAGATTCATGTGATTGGTTGTTGGTCGAGTGTCAGACACGCCCGCCGGCAAGCGTCAGCGCACGCCGCTGTGTGGACGGGCCGTAATAGCTAACGTTGATCAAGTATCTTACAAGCTACAGTAACAACCCGGTTAACCAACAGCTAACTAACTTTAAAGAAGATAGCTTTCAAAATGTAATGTAAGCTTGAATTAAATTAGTTAACAGTTAAATGCTCTTTTTAAGGGGCTTTAACCAAACAGCCGGTGCAATCACTTTCAAGTTTAATGAAAGGGGTTAGCTAACAGAGGCCTGTACTACGAAGCCGGATTTTCGCTTAGCGAACTAACTTCAGGGAAAACGCTGAGTTTCCGGTCCTATGACGCTGGTTCACTTCTTACCGGGCTAGATCTCCATGGTAACTAATGCTGAACGGCTAACCTGCTCCGGAGCAGGTTTGGTTCCAGGATAAGAGCTCAACTCAGTGAAAGCACCGCCTGCTGACCAATCAGAGCTCAGTGTACGGAGTTTAAAGCGATCAAGTCATATTACAGGATAAAGGAAATACAGAAAACTGCCGTTGCAGGAAAGACGGCCGGCAAAAATCACCGACAGTGTGAACGTGAAAATTAATAGAATATCAACCTTCCATCTTCAGAGCAATGTGACTATTATAACATTAGCGTTAAGAAAGCGTACTTAAATATCTGCCACAACATAAGTAACCGGATCAAAGTAACATTACGTACATCCGCGGCACTGTGAGTGCAGACGTCGATGAGTCCCATTATCATTCATATCACATCATAATGTATCATATTTCCTTATCTGAGTGAGCTTCTTGAGCCGTATCTGGCCGTGCAACACTTACAGTGTCACATAGGCCTACTGTATGCAGAAGTATTATTTTAAGCAACACATTAAGTTGACGAAACACTCGAGTCAAATGTAATTAATGTCAGATCCACTCGTGTCTTAGACGGGGCAGTGAGATCATAAACCTGTTAATGTACGCATTCAAACCCTTTTTTTTACCAGCTGTATTCACCTTGCAGGTGCAACTGGTTGCTTTTATCCTGGATAAAGTGTTTAAGTCATGGATGTTTAAAGTTTAACTTCTTCATATGTCTAATATTGTAGTTTACTTCTCATTCAGGAAGTATGACACTGCGCTGTCAGTACGCCTCTCCATGATTGTGATTGGTCAAATGTTGCTAGCCCGGCCCCTTTCATGTGAGCGTGCACATAACTAGATAGGGCACACCAGGCTTGAGTTACCGAGTTAATAGCCAGCGTCGTATGACCGCTTAGCGAGAGCGCGTTTCTTTTGGATTAGGTAAGCCGGGTAACTCAAACATATGCAGGGTATGTTGAACTGGATTCGTAGTACAGGCCTCAGGTGCTGACTTAGCTTGATAGCTTTTTTGCATTTTAGCCCGTTAGCTCGTTATAAAAAACGTTGTAAGAGAAAAACTTTACTTAAAGGTGACCTATCATGCTATATTTGAACAATATATTGTAGGGCCATACCTATATAAAGTATATAAATATAGTTATTTTTTCAAAATACCAAACAGATCCTGCATTTTAGCCATGCCTCATTTTGCTCTATATGCTCTTTCCAGCCCTATTTTTGCAGAGGGCTGATTCTGTGAGCTGCAGTTGACCACGCCCCCCTACAGGAGAGGGGAGCGTGCTTTGAGATCAGCTGCTAGGCTGCAGCGGGGAGAAGAGGGGGACAAAAAGAGATATCTTTCCTCCGTGTTTTATTCTAATATACGATTATATAGAGTCATTATTCATTTGTTTTAAAGCTCAATAAATAACAAAGAAGACCTTTGACCCGCACTTTTCTAATTTTGTCCGGAAGATTTAAACTTTAACAGTCATGTTGACCGGCGGAAAAAAATCGAACTGAAACTCTGCCGTACGGTCCCCTCGTTCCTTGGAAGAGGCTCGGTTATCACTCCACATGTTGCTGTTCGATAAAGGAGACGTCCGGTCACAGCCAATTTCCCACTTCAGAAGAAAAATAGCATCTCATGTTTCATCATTGACACCCTCCCCTGAAGAAGAAGTGATCCTTCGTTGTGAAGAGTCTGCTTTGTGCGCTCCGCACCACAGCAGTAGCCCCGCTGCGACAGAGTCCAACAGAGAAGGCAGGAGCTGCGGGACAGTAGCCTAGAAGCAGGGTTGGGTTGTAACCAGTGTTGGGACTAACGCGTTACTGTAACGCAACTACCTTTTGCGGTAACTAATAACGTTACTAGTTACCTATTTCCATTCAGTAACGCCGTTATAGTTACTGTGATTTAAATGGGTGCGTTACTGCGTTACATTATGTGATCCAACTGAACCGAATCTCCCTGAGGATGTAACTTGCAGTCGAATACAGTGATGTCCTCTCACAGCTCCATGGAAAAGTGAAAGTGACCAGAGAGGAGTGATGATTGGTTAACGCGGGGTAACTGTTACAGCCGCTGCTTTCCTGGTGCTATTAATTCTGTTGTGCGTGTGTGTGTGTGTGTGTGTGTATGCAAATGAGCTGTAAGGTTTCCTCGATGCCCCGCCCTCGTACCGTCCGAAGAGGTGACTAAATCATTTTCTGGGCATGGATTTCAGTCAGTCTGACGGCTGTGTGAAAGTATCACAAAAGAGATATGTGGAAAAGATACTTGAACGTTTTGACATGCAGGAGTGAAGGTTAAGGGAGACACCTTGTGACCAAAAGTCACAAGACTGAAGATGCACCTAAAATGGTGGATGTGAAAAAAGAGGCTGCCTAATCTATTTGACTACCTGTACACGTCCAGACCTATGTTTCGTGGTAAGCAAGTTATCACAATATTTTGCTGAACCGACAGATGAACATTGGGTTACAGTAAAACACGTTTTGCGTTATCTCAGGGGTACTGTAGACAAACCGCTTTGTTTCAGAAAAAGTAGTGATAAACTAGGCCTGCGGGCTTATAGTGACGCTGATTGGGCGGTAGATAAAACAGATGGACGCATGCAGTATGACAGGGTATTGTGTGAGCATGAGTAAGGACAGCTCACTAGTCTCTTGGAAAACCAAGAAACAGCCTACAGTAGCGCTTTCCACATGAGTATATGGCTCTAACAATACAGAAGTGTATTTACTTGGAGCAGCTACTGGAAGGGATAGACACATACGTGTATAAGAAAACAGTTGTAAACGAGGACAATCAGGGGACAATAGCCCTTGCTAAAAATCCTGTGTGTAGACAAAGGTGTAAACACGTGGATATTAAGTTCGACTTCATAAGGTCCATCATAAGGCAGGGAAAGATGACACTGGTTTATTGTCCTACAGAAGAAATGGTTGCAGATGTGATGACCAAGCCTGTAATCCAAACTGAAGCTGAGAACATTTGAAGGGATCATGTTTGGTGTGTAAAATGTGTAGAAAAAGTCCACATTTTGAATATGTAAAATGTGTTGAAGAAGCCCACATTTAAATCATTTGTACCATGTTTTTGCTTTGTTAATTAGATATGAACAGGTACACAGTAAGCACATAATTCATAAGTGGGAGTGTTGAGGTATAACATACAGAGACATGTATAGTGTATGACTCCATGTATTACTGTGTACCATATTGTCTATGTTAGTAGCTGCGACTACTAACTGTGTTCATTGGTTAGCGCTGTACCACATGATTGTGATGTCACTACCTGGGGTATAAGACCGTTGGAAGTCACGCCCCTTCTCTCTCTGTCCTCAAGTCTCTTGAGATGTGTGCCGATAATAAATAACGCCGTGATGAATGGCTAAACTTGAACTGCTGAGATTATTCACCTTTCTGCTGCAGGAGACAAAAGGTATACGTCTAAATCTGCTAACAGTCCAGAATGACACCAAGATGTTGTGTTTGAGTTCTTGATAACCCATTCAAACAGTAAAATAAGTGTCTCCTGTTCACCAAAACATACCCATGTGTTATGGAAAAAGAAAGTATTCCAAAAGTATTTTAAAAGTAATCTGAATACCTTTTTTAAGACACGTAACTGTAACTGTATTCTGATTACTTTCAGAGCATGTATTCAGTAACTGATTACATTTACAAAGTAACCCTGCCTAGAAGTGATCCTTCGTTAGCGTGAAGAGTCTGCTAAACTTTATGCGGTCCGCAGTACCTGAGTGTGCTCCACGCTCGGCGTAACCTTGGCGCACTGCCACTCCAACATCCAATCCCAGAGTTTAACGATTAATCACGGGGTTTGTCAACGGGACTGTAGTCCCAAACGATAGCTGGGGGTTATGGGTAGTGTAGTGTCTTCGGCCATCCTAAACTCAGAATTGTTTTCGGATATCGCATTAACACCACATCTGGCGTCGCAGAGATCTTTTGTTACTGTCCTTTCTTCTTAGAGGAAGTACAGAAACACGTAACTCTGGATTTGTTTTAATGTTTGAGGTGCAATAAACGCTCATGAGAGCTGGCGAAATTACAGCCTCGCCTACTGATTTTAATTTAACCATATATCGAGCCCGATTCTCGATTTCAAATGTGTGCTCTAAAATTATATTTATAAATGACTATTATCATTAAGACAATAAATGGCAAAGATATAAACGTATTTAAGATACGTTCATAAGAAACGTAACGTGGGAGAAAATGTGTTTCTAGAAGATATGTAGAAAATAAACGTATTTGAGATGCGTTCATAACGAACGTAACGTGGGAGAAAATACGTTTCTAGCTAAACGTAATAGAGAGTGCAGTTTAGTTCTGTGGAACGTAATTTTTAGGAGACAGGGTTGGTAAAAAGAGATCCACAAGCAGAGATTTGAGATCCGCAAGCGCATTTTTGGTTGACAAATACAAAATAGATTCACAAATGCCTGATCGAAAGTTGTCAATGTTAAACAGATATTCACAGATCTTTTTTTATTTGTGAAAATATTTAGCCTATTTGCAGATCCGTGTTACATTTGCAAATTTATTTGTGAGTTTGCAAATCTTTTAAATGCATTTGTGGATGGTGTTTTACATTTACAAATCACATATTTACACACAAATTATTTTTCTGTTCACACAAATAATTATGAGACATATCTATGCCCATATTTTCTACTCAAATAAGTCCCCGCGCCCCTGCAGCACGTGCACTGTAGCCTACTGTAGGTGGAGTTTGAGTTTTTAAAGCGGTGTAAAGTGATACTTGAAGACAGGGGGGTGGAGCAGGGCAGAGAGCTGACTTCCTAAAAACACATTCCCCTGCTGCTGCTTCAGGCTGTCTGAGTGAAGCTATGTGACTCTACCTGCCGCTGAGGGTGCAGACGGAATACACTCTGAATGTCTCTTGTCCTACTTTCACTTTCACAGCGCAGGATCGGACACTGAACAACTTGTAGATGTCCCGGATGGAAACGGACAGTCTGCTGACCGGGAGTATGAACGGAGCGTCCGGGGATTATGGCTCCTCGTCGGGCACAGAGGACCGAGGTTCCCCGGGCAGCAGGCGGATGTCGTACAGTGTCGCCGGGCAGTCGTGCAATGTCGATAGGGCCCCAGGTGAGTGGAGCTTCAGCCCGCTGTCAGTCTCAGGTCGCTGACCCTTTCTCTGGTTGTTATTCAGGACAAAAGTCTATACCAATAACAGCACAACAATGTCAAGTCCTCCATTACAAACAAAAGTCATTCAAAACGTAAACAAACAAATATACTAAAGAAAAATGTATTATGAATAGCTTTTCTCCCTTAGCATCAAGTTCTAACTCAACTATAGTAGGGGCCCTGAAGTAAAAATTACCTATGGGCCATAAGTATTAAAAAAAACAATTTGGTTTGGTACTGGGCTCTTCTGGTTGTTAAAGCCAGTCTTTTGTTTTTGTAAAAAAGGCCAAACATTGTCACCTAATCTAATCGTGACCTCTGTAGCCCACAGATACATTTCCCACTGCGCCAGCCTTTTAAGAGACACAGATATGGGCAACCTGTATGGAAGACACCATCGAGACATTATGAGTTTTGCCTCTTGTTCTGATTTTTTTGACTATTGTAAATGCCTAAGATTTATGTTTTATTTTGATTAAACTCAGAGTCTCACAACAACAACTTATCGGAAGACCATAAACCAGGGTCACTGTGAGTCTGGAGCCTTTGGGGCCCCTTAGGGTCCTAGGGCAGAGTTGTGCCTTGCCCATTAGAAAGCTCCTGTGCCCTGCTCTGTTTTCATATTGGATGTTAATCATTTACTGATGCATTCACGTGGTATTTTTTGGCAACGTAGCTAATTGTAACTTATTTCTACTATCAGTTTATCAAGCCTGTCCCCTCTCAAGCTGCAGTTTCCTGTCCCTCAGTTGATGAGACCCCACCCCCACCACGTGTTGTGTGTTCAGAGAAACTGCCCCCCCATAGTACCGTTGCAACGCCTGTTATTTTATTGTTTTTACTGTGTGGCCATTCTCCTCTGATTCTCACCGGATGCTTTTTGTTTTTCACACCATTCTTTGCAAATGCTAGAAACAGTTGTGTGTGTGAAAATGCTTTCTGAGATACTCAACCCTCCCTGCCTAACCCCCACAATCCTTCCTTAAACACTTAAAGTCAGTTGCACCACACTTATGATGTATTGTTTGGACCAACACACCTCTAGCCCATGTCTGCATGACTTTATGAACTGAGCCCTACGGTTAAGGCTAAATCAAATATCTGCATTTAATCAAAAAATAATGGCCCACTGCAGTTTTCAAATCACAGGAGGAGAAATATTTATTGGCAACATTTGTCACCATACCATTTTAAAACGAAATATTGTCCTGCTGCAGGGATGTTCTGTTATCCTACAGATGTATGAAAACATTGTTAACAGACACCTGGAGAAAAAAATAATGATCACACCATAATGACTTTAATATAACTTTAAAGGAAAATTGAAAAAAATAAACGTCAAAAATAATAGTTCCCCGTAATATAATTTTTGCAATATAAGTAAAGAAAATCCAAATGTTTCTTGATTGTTCAGCCCTACATTCACAGCACCTAATAAATTGGCTGCAAAGTTAGTTGTAGTATATATTAACAGCACCACTTCTGTTTTAAACTGTTAAAGATGAATACATTACTTATATTCTGTCAAATGTAATAACATGTATAATACTAATCACAATTTCCCAATCAGAGGGTCATGTCTTCTAATGTCAGTCTCTAATGTTTTGTCCAACTCACAGTCCCACCCAAACCAAATACATAATAAAGTGTTTGTTAGATCTGGATACTGAGATATGTGATTTGGCTTCCTCCTTGTGGTGCGTCACCCATCAGGTGTAAAACCAGTTAATTCAGTTCTTATGTCAGAATGGAATCAATTACTCTAAGTTAGTGCTTCTCAAAGTGAGGTCCGTGAGCGCCCCCTAGTGGTCCGTGAGTATATTGGTAACATTTCACATTTGAAATAAATAAATACATTTAAGTTTTCCGCACTCTCGCGGGAATATCTCCGTAATGGAGCACGCTTAAGTTTCACCTTTGATTGCATGATATAGCCCAGGGCAACACCTTTGTCACACATGTTGCCATCTGTTTGTACCATTTTCAGGCGATTTGTAATCTGTTCTAGAAAAACCATGTGTTCTTTTATATTTGTGGAGTTAGGTGGTCCGCGAGTGTTTTTTTATTGGTTAAGTGGTCCTTGGTATGAAAGAGTTTGAGAAACACTGCTCTAAGTGCTATAAAACCAAAGGCAGTAAAGAGGTGGTGATGGTGTAGAACAGGGGTTGTATTGGGGGAAAGCAGAAGGTGGTATAAGAAAAGAACAATTATACAATGAGAAAAGCAGGAATATGTATCAGATTTAGAAATCCTGTATTAGTCCCGCAGCAGTTACAGCAAAAGCAAAAAAAACTGAATACTTTTTTTTTTTTTTTTTACATATTAAAAAGGTGTTGAGGCATTATACAAATGTTTAAAACAGTTTGGACATTAGTATTACTTCACACACATTGAAAGATTATAGCTCGTTTAATTCCATTTCATTTATGATGGTCACAAAGTCAACTGTTAAACCCTTAGCCAAGCTCTTTAAAGTGAATCGAGTTAAAGCAGCGGTGATGTGTC
This sequence comes from Pseudochaenichthys georgianus, assembly GCF_902827115.2. Lineage (NCBI taxonomy): Eukaryota > Metazoa > Chordata > Actinopteri > Perciformes > Channichthyidae > Pseudochaenichthys > Pseudochaenichthys georgianus. The sequence goes on along the minus strand of NC_047505.1, from coordinate 11,104,449 downwards.
CTGTGACTCCGGGTATAGATGAAAGGTTTCCCTGTCATGCACTTTGTGTATAATGCCATATCAGGGCTTAAGGTGCAATACATGTCCTTATATGACTTTCAAAAAGGTATGGGACTATATGATGACATTGCAATCACAAGAATCTTAAAACTAGGAGATATTTTGGAGAATTGATCGAAATCCTGCTGACTAATTAGGTCATAGAAGGAACAGTGAAATGTTTTAGGAAATCCTCTTAAATTGACTCAGAGGAAAATATACGTTTCATGACTTGACAAGGTTGGACCTAAACACATTACAAAGCAGGAGATGGTAATAGATCACAAAAATAAAGCTTTTAATTAAAGGTGGGGTAGGTAAGTTTGAGAAACCGGCTCGAGATACAGTTTTTGTTATATTCCATGGAATGCTCTTAACATCCTGATAGCAATGAATATCTGAAGTGCTTTGACAATAAATATATAAAAACATGTCATCTGTGGAAGCCGTGGCGCTGTAAAAAGCACGACCAATCATCTGAGCCGGCCCGGCTAAAATAACTGGATGGCCTACCTGCCTGTCAGCCTTCCATCTGTGCACAAACTTATCTCGTGCCCTCATTGGTCATGTGCGCGTTCGTGTGTGTTGGAGGAGGGGCTCTGTGAGGAAGTGGCAGATTTTTTCCGGTTGTATTTTCAAATTCTAGCGATCTCGAGCCGGTTTCTCCAAAATGACCTACCCCACCTTTAAGAAAAGCTAATGACAATAACATGGGGACCAGACAAGGTGAAACAAAACAATGAAAATAAAGAAAGATTAAACGTGTACAGACCGGAGGGCACTAGAAACGAGAGCAGGAACACAGGCAGGACTTCTGGGAACCAGACAGGAACATCAGACAACAATCTGACAGAGAACACAAGGGGAGACAGGGGCCGTTTCTCAATCTCGAGGATACTGGCTTCCAAGCCAATATTTCAAGGATGCTACGTCATCAAGTGGCACAGCAGGACTGTTCCAATGTCCAGCATACTTGGAATTCCACCGAGGCCGCGTCCTTGGTTTGGGAGAAATTTCGAGGCTGCACATGGCTAGACTTCGCGTCCTTAAAATCCCCACAATGCTTTGCGCACGGACCAATTTCAAAATTTCAATTTCAAAATTTCAAATCTGTGGCTTGGAAGCATACTTGCTTCGTTTCTGAAGGAAGTGACTTGGAAGTACGCGACTACCAAGCCAGTATCCTCGAGATTGAGAAACGGCCAGGGGGTGTTTCTCAATGTAGAGTAAAGCTGCTCCAGAGCCACTATTTCAAACATACTACGTCATCGAGTGCCGCCGAAGGACTGTTCCAATGTCCAGTATACTTGGAATTCTACCGAGCCCGGCGTACTTCGTAGCGAGACATTTCGAGAAACACCCAGATATAGGGTGTTTCTCAATGTCGAGTACGTTTGCTTGGTAGCACATGTCTTCCGAGACACTTGCTTCAGAAGCGAGGCAAGAATACTTCCTGGCATTCGGAAAACGAAGAGTGGAACAGGCGAGCAAGTGTGCAGGTGTGCGTCATATGAGAGGCCCCGCCTTACATTTTCTGCTACAGATTTGGGGAAATTGGTCCGTGCACAAAGCATTGTGGGGATTTTAAGACCGTGGAGTCTACACATGTGCAGCCTTGAAATTTCTCGCTACAAAGTACACCGGGCTCGGTAGTATTACCATCATATTTATGTTGCATCCTCTTATTGATCTTAAATAAGTTGACCAAAAGAGTCCCTTAGCACTGGGACAATGTTCAAACCTGGAAACCTCACTATTGAACACGATGGTATTACTGATTGAAGTAGAATATTATTTATTCAAGCATGAAAGTCGAGCATTCCTTACTATTTTGATTGATTCATCAAAATAGTAGAGTTCTATACATTTTTCATATTTCTTTTTACTGTGTGATTAGCCTTCTTGCTACTTTTAAAATGTAGTGCTTCGGTAATGGAGCGGAGATTGAACATGTGCTAGATCAGAGAAGCTGTCAGAGCTTGTTCCACAGCGGTCAGCTGCTCATGTTCAATGACTGAACTGTTCCATGCAGCCGTTACACTCACACAGACACGATGACTCAGTTGTGGTCACTCACTCACACACTCACACACCAACATATTCATACATGCACAGCACACACAATTGGTGCTGCTGAGTCAACGCTTCACACACAGCAGGACGTGTCATGAGGGTGGGTGGGGGCCACAGACGGGACTTAACACCACAGAGGCACAAGTGTGAGATGCACTTCTCAGTTGTTGCAGCAACATTCGAGTAGAAGAGAAACTGTCAGAGAAATGTTCTGCTGCTGATTTCTAACACCTCTCCTTATCTATTCAACAATAATGCAATAACTATCATCTATTTATTGGTTAAATATGAATTTTCGATTTTAACTCATTTAAAATAATAGAATTTTGGCTTACTGTATATTTTAAATAATGTGTTTTAGTCTTTATTTATCTGTAACGTAAATGTTCTTTGGCAGTAGAAGAAAGGCCTAGAACCACATCCCTGCTCAATAGAGTCAACATCCAGCCCATATTTAACTGCACTTAAGACAGATAACAGACTTCGGCTTGGTCATAAAACGTCAACAGGCTGAAAGGTCAAATATCTTAGTAAAGCTACAATTATTCCCTTACACTCATCTCCACCGCTCCCATGTTTTTTGTTGTGTTGCCATAACATTGTCTCTCTCCGTTGGTGCGCTGGGCTAATGCTAATGCTAATAATGCTAAAACCAGCCAATACAATGGCGGCTTCAAAAAACTTTTCAGAGTTTTACGGGGCGTGGTTTGCAATTCGCCCAGCCAACCCAGGACAGTACCAGCTCTCTAGCAGGCACTAAAAAGGGGGTAAAAGTTCTCTGAACTAAGTTCTCTTTTTGGTGTGAACGCAAAATTCCAGGCACTAACGGAACTAAACGGAATATTTTATAAAAAAAAAAAAAAAAACATCTCTACTGACGATATAATTATGATTCAGCCTCGGCTGAAAAATACTTCAGTCTCTAGTCTACAAAATGAGATCTAGGCTTGTTTATTTATCTGCATTTACATTAGTTCAACATTCTGTTCAGACTTTTGTTTGACTAGAGTTTGTAAAATAAGCCACACCTTTGTCAAAGCATTCAGGGGTATGTCAGTTCCTGTTTATCCCTGTCTGGACTTTCCGGCTCCAAATCCAACCAGTTCCTCGGTCAACAATATTCCCAAGACAGTTCCTGCTGTCTGCTTCAGTCAGAAGACATGTTAAGCTGTTCACCGAGTGGTACACTGTGGGATTCTGGACAGTAAAGACCACATTGCTCAGAATATCTCTGAGATATGTAAAGCTGTCTGTTACTCCGTTAAGATGGTGCTGCTGCTTACATCTGCCTCGCTGTCCACAGGTGATGAGGAGCTCTACCTCCAACAAGCTGTGGTATTTATCGAGGACGCCATACAGGTCAGCACTTTCCCTACTTATTTTCTCTTCTGTAAAGTAATAGAAGAATGTAAATGCAAACATGAACAGAACAGTATGATATGTGGGTGTGTGGGGTTAGACCTCAGAGACTTCTTTCTTACAATGTGTCCTGTCTTTACTGTAAGCTGTCTCCCATAACAATGCCCACCATAGATTACTATGGGAAGATATAAGGTCTTTGATCACCTGGGTTTATGATCAATATATTGCGTTACAATTACTAGTTACCTGTAAATATTATGTTATCAAAATATAAAAGTAATGTAACCAGAACAATGTGACCTTAGAAAAGAGGACTCCAAGATATTTAGCATCAGACATGTGTCCTCTGCTCAGAGACTATATTGATAGGAAAACCTGCCTTTCATGAAGCATATTCAGGCAGCAGCCTATTCACCAACACTGAAACAATGCTATAGATACTACAGTTTAAAAAAGCAGAAATCAAATCTGAGCTGACAGAAAATGTTCCGTTTTAGTTTAACACACACAGTTAAGCTCACACACTCTATTTTATGAACATATAGGTTCACCTATTGAATTAAAAACAGAACAGTACAGCTCTAAGAGAAGAGACAACATCTGATCCTTTACAACAAACACTATATGCTCTTTTTAATAACATTATTATCCTGCTAGTAATCCCAACTTTGTACAATGTAACAGTAATCTGATTACGTCTTCTTCTCTTCCTTTGCTTGTGTATAGTACCGGTCTATAAACCACCGGGTGGACGCCCGCTCCCTCCGCCTGTATCGCTGGTACTACTCCAGGATATGTCAGTGGTAAGTTCTATGTTCACAAATAAAACTGTACCTGAGTTGCAACAAGTACAAGTGTAAGGGCCTCAGGGACAGAAACTGTTTTCACAGCGTATTTGAATTCCATTGAAGTGCTCTAGACGGGGTTCTTACGGTCATTCAAAACCTGGAAAAGTCATGGAAATTCAAAATGCTAATTCCAGGCCCTGGAAAAGTTTTGGAAAACAATATTTTTCCCAAAGTTTTGGAAAAGTCATGGAAATCTAACTAAAGTTGCATCAAATATAATTCATATTATATCTAATCGCCGAAATAGTAATACTATAATGATAATAAATACTGTATCGTATAGTAATGAAACGTAAAATGGCATTTAACTGTCGAGGTATTTTGCTGGTGAGAGATTTTATTTGCTTTGGCGTGTAGAAGCTAGTAAGCCTACTATTGGATTTGTTTTAGGCACAACATGTTTCAGACCTTATTTTCCTGTGCCATGTTAAAATAAACCATTTTCGGTGGTACCGCTGAGAAAGAGTCCATTTTTTGGTCATGGAAAAACCGGTAAAGGTCGTGGAGAAGTCATGGAAAAGTCATTGAAAATCATTGGTGAAAAAGTGTATGAACCCCGTCTAGAACTGAACCATCGTTATTGCTATCAGTAACACCTGTGCTTTACTTGCTATAACAAGAACATTCCTGTGATTTCTAACGCAAATCTCTGCTGATAAAGAGTATATCATCATGAGGTGTTTAGGTGTTCTGAAAATGCAGTTAACGAGAGAGACTGATTACGAAAAAGAAACCAATTTGGAAAAAAATGACTACTAAACTAAGCATTTCCAATCTACTTATCCATCTGTTTTTTGTTGTTGCCAGGCTATTCATTTATTTGGCCATTAATATATGTTTACTTATATAATCTATATATAGCCACGGATATATAGATTATTTCACTTACTTCTCAATTTTTAAGCCTATACAATTCAAGTCTACACCTTCAAATGTGGTTTTTTTCTGTATTTCAGATTGATTTTGAAATAGCTAAAACACAAAAATAAACTACTGTAGGTAATGATGTATCAATTTTAGCTATTTAATTAAATCTTATTATTATTGTGGGAAGGTTAGACAGTTAGAAGTCGGTGTCTGCTGCATCTGTGTCAGTCATTTTGATGAAGCAAACATTTAGCTATCTATTCTACTTCATCTAATACAACTGCATTAGAATTGTTTCCCATACATATTATAGATATTGGTAATTTTGACCATGTCCTGGAAAGTGTAATGCAAATGTAAAAGGGGTACGCCCCTGTGAGATATGACAGTGAGTCTGTGGGTACCTCAGACGGGAGGATGAGGGTCAACAATATGTCAACACTGTTTTGACGAGTTTAACTTGAGAAAGCACCGTTTGGTAAGAGTCGTATGTATTACCTCGTGAGGTTGACATCATTTCTACGATACCTACATCACCAGGTTCCTGGGCCTCACCATTGCGGTGTTGTTGTTGCTGGCGTTTGTGGAGCGGCCCTCCTCCCTGTCCATCTCCTCGGACCCCCGGTTCCGCTCCCCCGCCTGGCAGCCCCCCTGCGGCTTCACTGAGAGCTTCGAGATAGTCTGCCTCCTCATCTTCTGTCTGGACCTCGCTGTGAAGGTAAGCCGGGGGGGGGGGACCTCTCCAGGATCATCCCTGACATGGATCATATGTGATGTTTCCAAATAATAGTTATTGCCTTTAAGGCTGCACAATCTATCTAGATGTTATTGAAATTGCAATATGGAATACAGTATGCAAATTGAGTAAGCACAATATTTAAGATAAGATAAGATAAGATGAACCTTTATTAATCCCCGAGGGGAAATTCAGTTGTACAAAGCAGCAACAGGGTAAGCGTGAAAAAAAACAGTACAGCAAAGATTCACACAGATCAATAAAATCTAAAATAAATAATAAATAACATAAAATCAAGGAAATAATGATAATAATAATAAAAGACTATGAAAATAGGAGATAAATAAAAATAAGAGTAAAATAACTGTCAGCATATATACATATATATATATCCATTTGCTAATGGAAATATGTATGTATGTATATATGTTTTCAAGTCATCAAGTCTCAAATCATGTCAGTTAAAATGATTGCAATTAGTTATTTTTTCCAAATTGTGCAACCTTAACCGCCTCGTTATTGGTCCGTTTGAACCACTGCTTCACACCGTGTGTTTTGTCCTCAGAGCTACCTGATTGGCTGGGAGGAATTCAGAAAGAACAAATGGCTGATCGCCTACACAGCAGTCATTGTGTTCTCCGTCATCGACTGGGTGCTCTCTCTCAGCATGGTGTGCGATGAGGTGAGGATCCCCCTAACGCCTCTCTGAGCATGTTCTGCCGAGAGGAGTGCAGCACAACGTCCAGCAGAAGCATGCACGTGGTCATACAGGAGTACTTCCTAAACCTGTTTAGTGTGTGGGAAAAGAAAAGCTGGAGTTTTAACCTCTGGCTGTAGCTGCAGAGAGGTTATAGTACAGATAAGACTAGTCCACTCTCATTATGAACACAAATGAAAGGCTAACCAAGTAGAGACGTATTGGCTGACAGAGGTCCTGCTGCTTTTCACATCAACCCATGATGGCAGAGGATTTGAGCTCGGGTTACAATTATTCTAATGTTCCTGCCTCTACTCAATTTCTTTCTTCAATAAAGAAATGATCTTGTTATATTTCAAATAGCTTGTGGATTTATCCAAACTAATGCCTTCTTGAAATGACCATTTATTTGGACACGAGGTCCTTCTGCAAGAGCAAGTCTTGTGATTCTTCACTCTGATGACCCAGAGTGCTTTAAACACAAGATGTTATGTCTCAGAGGCAAGGTCAAGAGCGGCCAACTGCTCTGTTAACGAAACATATCTGTGTGAATGAAAAGTAGCAGCGGCAGTATAGTAAAGGATATCAAATGTTGTATTGTAAGTATACAGTGCAGCTCTTAAAACATCGAAGCAGACTTTGGAGTCTAGTATACAGTACAGTATATTTGCCTATACACTTCAACTGAGCTGGTGATTTTTAAAGCACACTTATATCCATATACTGTATGTGCAGAGTTAGACTTGTTGAGTTCAAACTCCCAAATCAATTCCTAAGCATGCTCTGTGTTGAGAAGTAGTGAATGTGCTGCATTAAAAAGGGATCTTGTCTTTCCTCTGTTCGTCAGAGACTTCGAGTGCGGCGGCTCCTCCGGCCCTTCTTCCTCCTGCAGAACTCTTCCCTGATGAAAAAGACGCTGAAGTGCATCAAGAGGACTCTTCCAGAGATTGCCAGGTATCTGACTTGTTGAAGCCGACAGTGCTCAGGCCCAAGAGTGGAAATACAGATGAGACTTTACGGAGACTGGGTTGGGGCTGCTGACTGTCACTGCCATGTCACAGGGTCTGCTTTGGTTGATGCGCAGCAGTGAAACGTGCACAATGGCACGCTGTAGGTAAATAAATATAGATCAGTGATCCGTTGTGCTTATTATGAAGTACTTTGTCAGCAAGTCACACAGACCAGTGATCACATAGCTCACAGTCATCGCAGTTAATGTCATAACAACTGATACAAAAATCATTATCTTGAACAATAAGAAGGATTTATTTCAGATTTATATATGGTTCTAAAGATTTGTTATTCAGACAAGAATGTTAAAAGACATTAGGTGACTATTTATTTATACTGAAAAATGTAAAGGGAAAGTCAATTACGACTTCCATTTCCTTACGAATCATCCAATTTTAGAGTTTTACAATCGTTTAAAATGTGTTTCCATCCAACAGAAATGTAGATTCTGTTGACACCTGATAAACAGTCTCCAGTTTGGCTCCATTTACTTTCTGATTCTGGGTCATTTTTGGAACATTTTCGGTTATGTTTTGTTTGCTAAATTTGTTATTGCTGACTGGCCTATGACTATGCTACAGCTGCTGAGCCTCATGGGTATTGTAGTTCTGATTGTTAAGAAACAAAGTTGAAATGAGTCAAACTAATGGTCATAGCATCAACCTTTGATATTATTTAAGAGAGTGTTTTCATGGTGTGTGGTGTGTGGTGTGTGGTGTGTGTGTGTGTGTGTGTGTGTGTGTGTGTGTGTCTGCAGTGTCATCTTGCTGCTGGCGCTCCACCTCTGCCTCTTCACCATGATCGGCATGCTGCTGTTTGCTAAAAGCGCGGTGAGTTCAGGTCCTTTTCTTCCTGATCAGCAGTAATCCAGTGACTGTTGTCAGTATATCCATGGTTACCATGTAAACAGAAGTTGCTAATAACGCAACAATTTAAAATGGTTCAACATGTCAAATATACCAGAGTTAAAACAAATGACTGCGGTGCGGTCAAGGACCTCATTATGTTAACCTTAAGGGCTTAAGGGGGCTCCATCCGAGAGCAACTGCTCCTGTATCTGTATCGAAGGCACGCATTGATGCAACACAATGAGACGGTATTACAAAAGGAACCGTCTTTTTAATAGTAACATTTAACTGGAATTAATTTACATCTTAAATGAATAGTAACGTTCAGTGTTATTGTGACATAACTCAGCGTTATGAACACACATACATAGAGCACGGTTTAAGAAACGGGCTCCATGTTACAAGAGGGGTCGGAATATTAAGAACGAGAACAGTTTTAACTTATATATAGTTTTTTGTAAACATATGATATAGGCATGGTTAAAAATGTGCGAGGGTGATGACGTCTGAGCATCAGCCCCGGCACAATTTAACCCCTGCCCACTAGTATGCATGTATGAATGTTTTGATTGCTGTAAGTGATACTTTATGAAATATATGCATAACTTTTTAGGACTACATATCTACAATATGATGTTCACTTTTGGTTAAACATAATATTTAAGGTTCATAACATACTGTATGAGCACTACAGTTATGGCATAAGATGGAACATGCTGAATAAGCATTGAACTTTGCACTTTACATTTTTCGTATGCAAGGAATTGTGGGACAGCACTGTCTCCTGTCCTTTCATACAGGATGGTCCACTGTGTCGTATTAGTATAGGAGATGCTTAGAGAATCACTGAAGCTCTTTTCCATTTAAAAGGGAAATTCCGTTCTTCACTGGTGTTATTATACACTTACCCACACAGGCCTGAAATAAACACATGCACACACAGGACCTATAACATGCACGAATGGAGAGGTGTCAAAGCAGGGGCCCGCTGTGTTCCAGTCGGAGGTTTGGTGCCTTGCTCAAGAACATCTTGCCGTGCCGATGAGACTTGAACTGGGGATGCTTCGGTTCCCAAACCAAGTCCCTGCAGACTGAGCTGCTGCCGCATTATCTTTATGTGACGAACATCTCTTATTATGGCTGCCACTTAACTACCTCCTAGTCTCGAGGAACTGAAAGATGGCAAATAATGAAATTGAGGGGCTGGAACCAAATGTTTTATATCTTATTTCAGTATTACATAAAAGTGTATGTAGAACAAAGTAAGCTTAGCCACTCTCCGTCTGTTTTTGTGTTCAGGATCCGAAGCGGAACGGGGAGTGGGAGTTACATTTCAAGGACTTCTCCAGCTCCCTCACCTCTCTGCTGGTGCTGCTCACCACAGCCAACAACCCCGATGGTACACACTCACTCACATCACACACATGTCTGTTCATCGTGTCTGTGAAGAGCTCTTTTCAACATGTCTCTGTCCTGTCACAGTGATGATCCCTGCCTACTCCCTGAACAGAGCCTACTCCCTTTTCTTTGTGAGCTTCAGCGTGATTGGTAAGCAGTGATTATTACAGTCTGTGTCAATGCAGCAGAATGTGTTTTTAGTGTTTCTGAGGGACGTTGTTGTGCTTCCTGGCAGGAACCTACTGCCTGATGAACCTTCTGACAGCCATCATCTATAACCAGTTCAGGGGCTATTTACTGGTGAGTCACACCCACAGTACGACATCACTCTGGGAGTTACTAGCAGCTACAGCCTGATACATTGTTACTGGAAGCACAGTGATATCTTTTTTACTTTCCCAGGCATGCGTTGGTTTATATTCATTTCAGTTTTAGGAAAAATCATTCAGCTTGCTATAGTTTATAGTTTATTAGGATCCCCATTAGCTGGTGCATAACAACAGCTAATCTTCCTGGGGTCCACAAATAACATAAAACATGACATTCGACAGTACATTACAAGACAATGATACAAATCGTGTACGGTGTCAATTTTCCTTCAAACAGTGACTTTCATATCAACCATCACATACAGCTTATTTTCTGATTCCCCATTTCCTTGGAAAGAAAAAAAAAAAAGAACAATAATAATAATATGAATGGTGAAGTCCATAAAACATAATTAAGGGTGTGTTCACACCTAATAGTCCGCTCTCTGGTGCGCACCAGACCACAGTTTGTTACATTGTTTCATTTTTCAGAAGGTTCGGTTTGCGTTCACACTGGCAAAAACTCAAAAGGACTATAAACTTTAAACACAAGTCATGTGCACGGAAATGCTGTTCAACCATTGGTCAGACATTAAGGGGGTACAAACGCAAATCCCGGGCATTTTCTAGCGGAGCCTCCGCCATGGAGCATCGGTCCGTTCGATCACAATTGAGTTCGTAGTAGTGCCTTAATAACATAACCTGTATCCCTTCAATTCCATGTGTATGGCCCTTTAAGACTCCCAGGTCACCCGCCTATCTGGCAAAGTGTCTGAAACAGGTTTCTGAGTTGTAATAATAATAATAATAATTCCTTACATTTATTATAGCGCATTATCAATGACTCAAAGCGCTTTACATATACACACATTGCACATCATACATGCAATGGTCAGAAACTGTGGACAATACCCACAGGAGCAAGTTCAGGTGAAGTGTCTTGCCCAAGGACCCACCGGCTTTACAGACGCAGCAGCGGCGGGTTTCACCCCTTGATCTGATGATCATTGCACAGCGCACTGCGCCACACCGTCCATCTTCACGCCTCGAGGTCATCGAGGAGCTTTTACAAGTACACATTGGTATTATACATGTACCAGGGTTTCCCACACATAGACTATACTTGGGCGGACCGCCCAGGTATATTAACGGCCGCCCAAGTATATTTCGCGACCCATTTAGGTTGTTTTTTTTTATAATCTTTTAATAATTTTTTTTTTATAATTTTTTTTTTTATTCGTCCGTGACCACGACGCCATCTGCGATCGATTAACTTGTGGACAATGATCCCTCGCTCCCTTGCACTGATCTCGCCTCCTTCTGGCCTGTTAAGTGGCCTGCCTCACACAGGGTGACTGGCTGTCCACATGATGTGGCCTGCCGACATGGCCACTGTCATACAGATCACAAATCAAAGCCCTTGATTGGTCTCTGTGTGTCATTCAAGCTCGGGATAAGCTCAGCTCAGGTGAGGTAAAGGACTCTCTGAGTGTTTAGATAGTTAACTTAGTCTAAGTTCTCAGTGGGTCTCAAACGGTGTGGTCACCAGTTATGCAAACACATATTAAGGTGAAAAAAGGTAAGATACAACTTGTTGAGAGAAAACTAGTCTTTGCTGCTGCCTCAAAGAGGAGCAGGGGGAGAGGAGGGAGACAGGAGAGGCTGATTCAGGAGCACAGACACACTCACAACTATAAATGACCCAAAAATAAATTAATAAACAAGTTTCAGTGTTTTTTTCATATCGGAAATGGTATGTTATTGGTTATGGCCATGATTTTATGATTATTGAAATGTATACAGTTCTGTTTAATATAGGTGTCTCCATAGATCTAGTCTCTATATTTTCCCCTCAAAGTGCACCAGATTGATGCATTTAACTCCAAAACAAAATCTTACCGGGGGGGCATGCCCCTAGACCCCATTAATTTTTAAATGGGGTAACCCATTTCCATATGTTCATGTGTGGGTAGTAGATTTAAACTATAGGGCTATCATTATGGGCCCTGCCTGTACCTGTTCGCTCTGCCATCGCGTGAAGGGTCTGCTAACAAGCGACCAACAGAAAGGTTAATGTTGTTGCACGTCACCTCACCCCCCCCCCCCCCCCCCGCTACCGCTATTTCAGATATGTGGGAAACAGATCTGTGGGAAACACTCGCTGTTAATGGACCAGCACCAGAGGTGTTCCCATACACACAGGCGTTGGAGCTGTTCTTCATGAAATCCCAGAAGGATGAAGTGCTCTGACAAACAGTGCCATCTTTGCGCAAAATGATTATACAGGAATGAAAAGTCAATAAATAAACATGTTGTTAACATTTATTTTTTTTCGGAATCCTGGACTGGATGAACTTTTAATCATTGCCCGCTTTTCAACTTGAATACTATAACTGATAAAAGGCCCTCTCCGGACAAAAAAATGGCTTTAGAAAAATACAAAATAAAAAGAATAATGTAGGCTACCTCAATAAAGAACTTTGAGTGTTCCCCATCGACAATGTAGATATCTACTAAACTACAGCATACAAATACAGAGAGGAATGTAGGCCTGTTGTACTGAGTGATATATATTTTACACACTGCTCTGCTTTCTGCAGGACCTCACAGCTGTTCTCTCTGTTAACATCGCGTTGCGATGAGAGCAGTTACTAAATAATATCCAGGGGATGCATGCCGAGCTGTCATTGGCTGAGATAAGTCCGGCCGTGCGTCACGCCTCCACCGTTTCTGGAAATGCATCCGTGGAGGAGCCACCAGTGTCTCCTCGATCGTAGCTCCTCCAGAGAGCCTCCTTGATGCTCGACCCTTGATGTGCATTTAGAGAAATGAGATGTCCTTCAACATGGCGCGCTGAAATCCATTTCCGAGTCACTACCGGAGGACCGAGGAGTCGAGGAGTCGAGGAAGGGAAATTAGAGTATTGAGAAGCCTTCCAAGACAGGAAGTGAAACCCTACATGACACAAGAGGTTCATCTCAAGGTTCATCTCAATGTCCCTCCTCGACTCCTCTCTCCCCCTCCTCCGGGACTTGACCCGGAAATCGATCGAGACACGCCATGTTGAAGGACGTCCCAATCTCTTAAATGCACACAGAGGAGTCGAGGAGGGGTGAGGGAGGAGGCTTCCAGAGGAGATGAGAGCGAGGATACACGAGAGCAGACTACGCGGAAGTGTTTTCACTACTCGCAAAGCCCCGCCCCACCTTCACAGCCTCTGCTCACGGCAGCTGATCTTACCGTACAGCACGCAGACATTTAGGATGTATACAATACGGGTAAATAACTCATACATCTTTTAGAGATCTGTCTCTCTTCTGTTGGACAAATTAAATAACAACATCCAATCCAAAAGTTGATCTGAAACACGCTCAAATACCATAAGGAAATGAATCCATCAATTATGATTATTGTTGTGATTATAATTATAACTATAATAAAAGAGATGAATGGAAGAGATGGACGAAATCATTTCAAGGAGAAACTAAACCCCAGGACCAGAAGTAAAGGGCGTTGTTATGGTGACGCTGGAGTGAACGAGGACATCCCAACTCATACCTGAGGACTCCTCTGTCCTCGCGTCTCTTCCTCGTGTCTCTCGGTCGCGTCTAACGGAGGCGGAGCTAAGACGCAAGGAAGGGACGCGCGTGAGGGAAAGGAGGAGGTGAAATATTCAATTGAGATGAGCCTAAGGAGAGAATACTTTTGACAGTTCATCTTTAAATATCAAAAAGGCAATGGAGGTAGCACAAACTATTCTAATAAAACTACTTTGTCAAATGTGGGAATGATTGTGTTCTTGTTTTGGTCCAGATGTCGGTCCAAACGTCCATCATCAGGAGACGCCTCGGGATCCGAGCTGCTTTCCAAATCCTCTGCTGCCGGGGAGCGGAAAGGGCTGCCGAGTAAGACCAACGCACACTTCATCTTTAGCTGTGTCGTTTGTATTGTCACATTCTTCCTTTATATAAAGGAACAGAAACATGGAGGGTTGTCCTGGTGTCTCTGATAGGCAGGGTGTGGCTGTCGATGTGATGCTGAACGTGATGTCCAGGGTCCAGATGAAGAGCTACTACAGAGCAGCTATCACTAAGGTCAGAGCACACACACACACGCACACACACACATTTTTTTTTGTTGAGAATCCTAGAAACTTTACAAAAAAACCATACCTGCACAAACTGCTGGGAATCAGACTTCATCTCTCATATCAGTCTCCTTCTTAGTACGTTTTATTTTTCTTATAATCCCTTAAAATATACAGTGCACACACTTGTGAAGGAATTGCCAAAGTGCCGTGAACTTGGATATGGTGTAAAATCCAGCAGGGGGCGACTGCACCGGTTAAAAGGGGGTCAGATTGTATCGAAGTCTCTGAGTAAATGACCCTACTTATCACTGTTAGTATTACTTATGTTTCCGTGAGGACAGTGTGTTGTCTTAATCTCTTGTTTCACGTGTTTTTCAATAAAGTATGATGTTAATTTAGTCAAATATTGTCCCATTTACAGTCAAATAGAGGATATAGCAGGGAATGCTTTAGGGCGCGGCTACCTTGTGACTGACTGACAGCTCGCTACGCTAAAAGTGTATACATCCTAACTAGGAGACAAGATGTTGTCGAGACATTTTCAAGGTCACAGCCACATGATTTCTAGTCCTGTAGTTTATGGGGGTGTTACAAGACATATAGATGACAGGATGCACCCTCACCTGACTGGTTCCTTTGTGTCATGTGGATTCAGGAGGCTCAGCAGTATGCAGATGTTGGCTACATGGAGAGAGAGCAGTTCAGGAAGATATTTGATGAACTGGATAAAGATCGCATTAAGGAGGTAAAGCTGTGCCCACAGGCTCTGCTGTTTACTCAACATTACCATTCACTTCTGTGTTATATCTGTGTGTGTGTGTGTGTGTGTGTGTGTGTGTGTGTGTGTGTGTGTGTGTGTGTGTGTGTGTGTGTGTGTGTGTTCCTCCCAGCACCCTCCTTTGCCCGGGTACAACTCTCCAGTCCTGCAGACCCTCCAGAATGTCTTCAGTCACTACTATCTCACTATCCTCGGCAACGCGGTGGCTCTGGCCAATGTCATGTCCATATGTGTAAGTTGCACGCACGCGCGCGCACACACACACACGGGCACACACACACACACACACACGCACGCACACACACACACACACACACACACACACACACACACACACACACACACACACACACACGTACTGTATATTAGCAAAATTGGTTGAAATCTGACAAATGTTAATCCCTCTCGTTATGATGTCCAGAAAAAACGAATTTCCCCTAAACACAATTTGAAGTGTATTAAAAATAGTCAGCACAAGCAGCTCTTGTAACAAGCGCTACAAGGTCCATCACTGTGAGGACAGTGGTCTGGTTATGGGGGCTTGAAAGTCCTCATAGGTGAATTAAGCTACATTTATCCTGGATGGGTCCAACTGGCAAAGATCTTTTTATCTGAAGAACATATTTAAAGCAGAGCTTGATTTGAAGCTGGCAGCAGCACAGCAGGCCTTTATTTACAATATTATGAGCCAGTGGGGCATACATGGATTTTGGTTGGTTAGCAAATTCAGTTTTATCTGATCTGAGTATCTGTAGGGCTAACACTGAGGAAGACAGCCTTATGTCGTAGGTGTGCGTAATATATATATATATATATTTGTATACGTATGTTTTCTTGGAAATAACTCAGTGCAGCATACATCTTCATATCTTAATGATGACATTCTTTATGTAGCCTTCCTATCAAATGTTTTCAAGCATCTTTGACTGCAATTCCTCTCGCTTGTCTGAGACATTGAAATCTTCCCGGACACATTGACCACCACCAATTTTTAAACGTTTTGTTCTCACACCATATCATCTGTCTACCATATGGCAATATTATATTTGTACATTTTGTGTGTTTCAGACCATCCTGGTTCTGAACTCTGATAAGTCTACAGCAGAGAGAGACAACTACATCATGGAGGTGAGCACTGGCTAATGTTATTATCAGAGATGGGGTCGTTACTAAAAAAAAGTAATATATTACATATTACATATTACTTCAAAAAAAAGTAATATATTACACTACTTCGTTACTATCTACATAAAGTAATTCGTTACTTTACTCGTTACTTTACTCGTTACTTTACTCGCAGGGCCGGCCCGCCCCTCCCTACAGGCAGATCACGCAGACTGCTAAAGTTTCAAATGTTCTCTTTAGTTCAGTTTCCATTGTCGCATAAGACTGATCCAGATAGCTCCTGAATGTTTTCCTATCTGACCATGGCTGTCCTCTGTCTCCTGCTATCTGACCGTGGCTGTCCTCTGTCTCCTGCTATCTGACCGTGGCTGTCCTCTGTCTCCTGCTATCTGTATATTTTGCGCAGTCTATCTCTGCTCACGCTGTTGCGTCAGCGTGTTCTCCTGCGTGTTGGCCATGTGTTGCACTGGAGCCAGACTTCAGCCGAGCACGTACGAACTGCGCATGCGTGAGTGGCAATAACTCTCCTTACCAGCAGGCAGCGGTAGTGTGTATTCGTCATTCAAAACAAGCAACAACCGGAAAACAGAGAAGAAGAACTACGTGTGTGTGATATAAATAAACAACAGCTATGTGCGTTAGCTTCACCTAGCATGTGTTCTTTGCAGGTGTTTGTTGAGGTTTGATTATGACTGATTTTAGAAAGTAACGAAGTAACGCGTGTCGGGGCAATGTTAGTAACTGTAGTGTGATTACTGGATTATAAAAGTAGCGCGTTACACTACTCCGTTACCGACAAAGTAATATTATTACAGTAACGCGTTACACCCAACTCTGGTTATTATAATGTCTTATGGATGTTCATATACACCAGGGGTGGGGAACCTTTTTCCCTTTTCAACATCCTCCGAGGGCCGTACAAATTATTGACCTCTGCTTAAAAAAACTAAAATCACAGCCCATTAATTTGACCTTTCTTTCATTCTGTGCAAAGAAAAAGCAACCTCTCAATCCAGATATGTTGCCATGACTCGCGCATGAATGCACGTGCACGGTTGTGGCATGACCACCAAAACAGAAAGATATGGACACAAGATGTGTGCAAATGTATTTAGTTTCCTATCCATGTGAACATGATTTAAGTGGGGGGGACCTAACCTCCTCTAGGGGGGTCCGGGGGCATTATTTTTTAAATGTTGAAGTTAAAAGCATCAATCTGGTGCACTTTGAGAGCAACACTAGGAGATCTATGGATACATCTCTCAACATCCGTATGAAACTGAACTGTAAACAGATTTCTTTTTGTTAATGGATATTTTACAAATCACTCTCCTTTCAAACTGTATTCTTGTTTATTAATAACAACTTATATAGTATTTTATACCTGTTTACTTTATTCTCTTATTTTGTGATAACTATAATGATCATATAAAGATGTGCCTTTACCTCACTGGTTGTAGAAAAAGCTTCTTATATTCGTTAGCATAGCTAGCTAACCAGATGCTAATAACAACAAAGTTATTGACTGTATGCTCAGTATGACAGATGAGCAGATCGCCACTGGGCTTTCAACTAAAGACACAGCCACACAGAAACTATAGGTTACTTACGTAACCCCAGTTTTCAGAGTAACATGAAGTGAGATGTCTCACTATGGGATGCGCCTCATCGCGGAGCAAACAGAAGCATCAATCTCATTACGCCAATCCTGATTGGCCGGTGATTCTTGACGTCAACGTCAGGGGAAATCACCCCCTATAAGTAGCCTGCGCCACGACGCATGCGTCATTCAAAATAAGCACCTCTTCTCGCTTCACCATAGCAAGGAGGGCCGTCTGGTGAGACATCTCACTTCATGTTACTCTGAGTCCTGGGGTTACGTAAGTAACCTATAATTCTCATTCATAACACTCCGTTCGATGTCTCACTCTGGGATATTGTAGCTCCCGTATTGCCAGACGAGCTTATCTCGAAGATCACCGATCAACCAGAATTTAACAGGTGGAGTCCCGACTCAACAAGGTGCCCAGCACTGCTCGGGCCACGCTTGGAGCGGAGACGTCCAGTCTGTAAAAGCGGACAAAAGTGAGTGGCGAAGACCAGCTTGCCGCCGCACAGATATCCTGGATGGAAACACCCTTGAACAAAGCCCAGGATGTAGCCAGGCCCCGAGTCGAGTGAGCCCGCAGACCCAAAGCTGCTTGCAGATTCTGACTCGTATAGGCCAAAGCAATCGCCTCCACGATCCAGTGGGATAGTCGTTGCTTAGTAACAGGCTTACCCTTGTGAGGATTAGCCCAGGACACGAAGAGTTGGTCATTAAGACGAAGCTCTTTTGATCTGTCCATATATGTGTGTAAAGCCCGGACTGGACACAGCAAATCCTGCTGCTGCTCCCCGGAGGAAACCAGCTGCGGAGGAAATGCCTCAATGTCAATTGGGGTACACGAACCCACCACCTTTGGTGTAAAGGCAGGGTTGGGCTTCAACAACACTCTCGTTTGCCCTGGGGCGAACTGAGTGCATGAGGGATGTACAGACAGTGCATGGATATCGCTGACCCGTTTAGCGGATGCCAGGGCCAGTAACGGCACTGTCTTGAGTGACAGATGTTTCATGTCAGCTCCCTCCAGGGGTTCAAATGGGGTCATTTTGAGCCCATTTAAAACCACTGCCAGGTCCCATAAGGGCACCAGCGACATGGAGACAGGGAGGAGCCTGCGAGTTCCCTTCATAAAACGGCAAACCAAAGGATGTTGGCTAGCCGTCTTACCCTCAAAGCCCACATGGCATGCAGCAATAGCAGCCAGGTACACCTTGATCGTGGAGAAAGCTCTGTGTTTATCGATCAAGTCCTGTAGAAATGATAAAATCACCCGACAGGACATTGAAAAGAGATGTGTCCTTCTTGAAGGCACCACTCCTCAAACACCCTCCACTTACAGTCGTAAAGAGACCTGATGGAGGAAGCTCTCGCACTCTGAATAGTGTTTATCACCTTCTGAGGGAGTCCCACTGTATTCAGATTGTACCACTCACGGGTCAGGCCCATAGTGCCCCGTGCTCTGGGCGTGGGTAAAGGATCGCCCCCCCCCCGCCTGAGACAATCTGTCCCTGCGTGGTGGGGGCTGCCACGGCTGCCCGCACAACAGCTGATATATCACCGCCAGCCCGTATATTGCGGGCTAGGGTGGAAACATCAGAGTAAGTGTGTGGCGTTGCTCTTTCACTCTGGCCGGAGTTAAGGGGAACAGAACCAGGGGTGGGAACGCGTACAGAGGACCCGGAGGTCAATCGTGTACGAGTGCGTCCCCGCCTAACGGTGCGTTTAAATCGTGCATTAAAGAGAACAGCTGTCATTGAGCATTTTCTCCCCTTGCGAACAGACTTAACGCGGCTCCGCCGTAACGCACCCACAGCGGACTCTTGATCTTTGGATGAGGAGTCCAGTCTGCATAGAGTGGTGCTCCTTTTGACAGTAATTCTGTCCCTAGGTGCATAACTCCCGGTACTTGTGTCGTTCTCAGAGAGAGGAGACGTCTGCCGCTCTAAGGGATCAGTTTGTGTGCCAGTGTGTGTGACTGGAGACAACGTAAACTCCCCTGGCGGTTCATACACAATATCGTGTTGTCTATCCTCACGGGGACATGAAGTCCTCTGAGAGAAGGCAGGAAGCATTTTTGGGTGGGGAACACCGCTAAAAGCTCCGGGTAATGTACGCGTGCCCGCTGGAAGTCTCTGTTCTAGAGACCTCTCACCGGGCGACCTTCGTAAGTCCCCTGTCAGCCCGTCTGACCTGCGTCCGTGGTGACCACCTTCCGTGAAAGGACTGCACCCGTAGGCGCGTCCCGCACTGGAAAAGTCGGGTGTAGTGCCACTACGCATTACATAATAACCAATACTCTCCGTAAGCCGTGGCGTTCGGGGTTTAGTTTTATTATGAGGCCCATTTTGAGCGGGTGCTTTACGAGGACATTCTCCTCCGTAATCTGACTCCGCTCGGTGGGCTTTATAGATAAAACCCTTCTTTCTAGGAGAGAGAGAACCTTTCTCTCCAGAATGTGGGTTGACTCTCTCTGGGTTTGTGAAAACAGATAAATTATAACTGTTTTGAGAAGCCCAGGCAGACATCGTGAGTATCTCCTGCTGTATGCTCCTTAGAGCCAGCTGGGATGCCTCTCTTATGGCTCCGACCGGCACTGCGCATGTGCGTGACGGAGGTGCCTTTTCAGCTCCGACCGGCACTGCGCATGTGTGTGACGGAGGTGCCTTTTCAGCTCCAGCCGGTACTGCGCATGTGTGTGCCGGTGGTGCCCTCACGGCTCCAGTCGGCACTGCGCCTGCGCGTGCCGGTGGTGCCCTTAAAGCCCTGGCCGGCACTGCGCATGTGAGTGGCGGTGGCTTCACGGACCCGTCAATAATCCGTCCTTTGAGAGATGCCGTAGCTGCTCTTGAAAGGGGAAGGATTGACGGGCTGTCCTTTACAGCTCTAGCCGGCACTGCGTACGCATGTGGCGGTAGTGCCCTTAAAGCCCCAACCGGCACTGCGCATGCGCGTGGTGGTGGTGCCTTCACAGACCCGTTTATTATCCGCCCTTTGAGAGAGGCCGTAGCTGCTCTCAGAAGGGGATTTATGGTTAACGGACTGTTTATTGTCCTTCTTTTCATTTTTTCAGGCTGCGCCCTTGGCCGGAGCCTGGATGCGTCAGCGGAAAATGGTTTATTCAGACAATAACGATGTGACATGTGTCTTGTGCGGACTTGAGGATGGCGTTGAGGCATCTCTCGAGGCGGCGGGAACACATTTAGAGCCGGGGAAGGAACTTCCAGCTCCATCACGGAGGGGAGAAGGAGGGGCTGTCAGGCCGCTCGCTTCTTCTTCCTCGCCTGCTGGCCGAAATTCTGGGTCGGCTGTGCCTGGGCTACAGCCGGAGTCGGAGATTTTCTAGACCAACTCGCCCTCGTCTCCTGCCTGGGCTGGGGACTCGGGGCGGGCTGCGCCCTCTGCTGTCCCGGTACTTTGAACCCAGCAGAGTGCAGCGTGGGCGAAGGGCCGCTGTTGCAAAAGCCGCGGCTGGACCCTTCGAGGGAGACAAAGGTGGCGAGCCTCGTCTTCCTTCTTTTTCGACTCGCACTTCCTTTGCATGGAAGCGAGAGCGGAGCCGAAAATCCCCTCGGGAACGATGGGCATGTCAAGCACATCTTCCTTTTCCCGGTCTGGGAGGTTGGTGAGGTTGAGCCATCTAGCTCTTTCCTGCACCACCATGATCCCCATTACCTTGCCCGTGGCCTGGACGGCGCAGCGTTGGACACGGAGACAAATGTCTGTGACCACGGCTATCTCGTCCAGAGTGGCCGGTCCAGGATTGCTCGACATATCCTCACAGAGCTCCGCTTGGTATGCGGTTAGCATCGAGGAAACGTTCAGAGCCCTGGCGGACAACGCTGCGGCTCTGTAGGCCCGTTCCGTCATGGTCGACTGGAATCGTTCCGTTTTTGCTGACAGCGTGGGGTTCCTGCTTGGCGGCTGGCCCATCCTCGGTAGGAGGTGGGCTGCCACCAGCGGTTCCATAGGTGGTATGTGGAGCAGGCCGAGCCTCTCCATACCGTCACAGTCAAGGGAGGAGGCACCCTGGATTGGGGCCTTGTTGCTAAAGGGCCGGTCTCTCCACGAGACCGACACCTCATCCAACATCTCCGGGAAGACCGGGAGGAGTTGCCTCTTTGCCCTCGTTGTTTGGGAAAAAAGTTTTCCCTCGTAACGGGACCTGGAGGTCTCCTTGGCCACTTCGGGCCATGGGATGTCTAGTTTGGCCGCAGCGCGCTGACACACGGCTTGTAGGTCCATACTGAGACAGGGCGAAGCTGGTGTGCTGTCGCCCGGGGGAGCAGCCATCGCTCCCGGCTTTGCAGCCTGAGTCGATGACATGAAGATGTCGTCTTCCTGCTCATTTTTTTTTTGCCGCCACCGGATCTCGGCCTGATATGGCGCGGGATTCCGGTTCTGCGGGTGCCGCTGTCGGTGAGCCCCAGACCGCAGTGAGGGGCTCCATCTCTGCGGCGGACGCCCCCGTGTCTTGATTGCCGGTCGGCGGATCAGTGGACATGAGGGGGTCCCGTCCCGACAGGTTAACTTGTTGTGCTAACCTTCGGTGGAGGCTCTTCACGGTGAGGCGGGCACAATGTCCGCACGAGCCGGGGTTGTCGATGGCCTCCTGGGCGTGTTCCAGCCCGAGGCAGGACGAACAGATCTGGTGTGAGTCTGTGCCTGACACTTTCAACCCGCAACCGCAGCGCCGAGCCTCCGAGATCCTGACTCCTCTGGTGTGAGGGGGAGAGGCATCCATCTCGTTCGCCGCGAGGCGTGGAGAGGGTCCGCTCATGACAGGTACGTTCGAGAAAAAAATGTTTACCGATCTGTCTTTAATCCGGGGAAAAAGGACAGCGTGGGTCTTTTTCTCTCAAGGATATTACCTGGTATGGTAATATTCCTGTAATCCTTTTCTCCTCCGTGGAAGAGAGAAGAAAAAAGTGTCCTTGCTACCGTGGTGTCTGCAGTGAGGGAAAAAACACAAGTTAGCAACTGGTGTGTTGCTAACTTGAAGTCAAAACCTTACCTTACTCCAGAGGAAGAACGGCGAGGTTGACTATAATATTCTTCTGTGAGAGAATCGGGTAGCCGGCTAACGCCCGTCGACCGAAGATTAGTTGGGTTCAGTCTGTGGACTGTTAAGCTAGCCCGGCTACTATTAGAGATGTGCTCTGAAGCGAGAAGAGGTGTTTGAATGACGCATGCGTCGTGGCGCAGGCTACTTATAGGGGGTGATTTCCCCTGACGTTGACGTCAAGAATCACCGGCCAATCAGGATTGGCGTAATGAGATTGATGCTTCTGTTTGCTCCGCGATGAGGCGCATCCCATAGTGAGACATCGAACGGAGTGTTATGAATGAGAACTGCAGCATGTGTACGGCTCCTTATGCGTACTGCAATGTCTGATGTGCCGGAGCGGCGTTCTGGTGCACTCCGGCCCATTCCCAAACCGGCCCCTACACCCTACCCCTCCGTTTGCGCGTTTGCGCGGAGGGTCTGCCATATTAAGTGCAGTTCCAAACCAACGAGTGTGGAGCGGTGTGGAGGGGGAGTGGGCTATCAAGCGGAGGGGTAGGGTCGAGGGTTTGGGATTGGGGCTTAGTTTTAAACCTGATGTTTATAAGCTTCTTAGTTTTTGCAACGGTCTGTAAATATACACAACTTTATAATAAAATGCACACATTTACCTTTTTCTAGACTAAACACAGGTATGATCCTAAGTTAAAAACATGTGAGGTTATCATGAGGTTGTTAACATCGCAGTTTATCAGTGGATGTTTGCTGGAACTACTTGTTAACAGCGTGTTTCCTGACGGACACACACAGCGTGACTCCGGTCAGCGTGACTCCGGCATCGCTGCAGACTCGCTGTTTGAGGGCTTGATAGCCCACTCCCCCTCCACACCGCTCCACCCTCGTTGCTTTGGAACAGCCCTTAATATGGCAGACCCTCCGTGTGAACGCGCAAACGGAGGGGTAGGGTGTAGGGGGCGGTTTGGGATTGGGCCTAAAAGAGCTTTACAAAAAAACACAACGAAAGATGTTTGGAGTTTTATTTGAGTTATTCATTTAAACTTTTTGTCTAAGAGATGCTGATTTGAAACCGTTGTTAGATACAGTTACGGCATTTCCTGTTCCTGCCGGAGAGAGGGGAGGCCGTCCCAAAGCTTGGTGCTGTGTTTACTCCCTCCATCTGACAGGAGGGAGACTCGTTGAGCTGCGAGTGTGGCTACAGGCGGAGTTCACTCCGTCACGGAGGGGTAGGGTCGAGTGGTTTGGGATTGGGCCATAATACCAAGTGATGACACGTTAGGCTCGTGTTGTGTTCAAGGACCCTGACCTTAGCCAGGAAAAACAGGCACTTGTTTAATTATTTTGCGGTCTAGGTTTCTTTAATTGTTTTCTTTTTACCTCGAGGGCCAAATGGTCTCGCGGTCCGTATACGTCCCGGAGGCCGGAGGTTCCCCACCCCTGATATACACCCTAACTAACACTTTTATCCATCTCAAAGTATCTCATAGACAAATTAAGTCTTTAAAATCCTATATGTAAATCCTCAGTATCTCATCGGTTTTATTTGATGTTTTGGGGGCCCTGTTGCCTGCTAAAATTGTGAACATAACCTGCTTCATGAATGGACTAAATCCCTCTTCCTCTGTCAAACTGCCAGATCATCAACATGTGCTTCATCCTGTATTACCTGTTTGAAATGTGCCTGAAAATCTTTGCCTTCGGATGGAAAGGGTACCTCTCCTACAGGAACAACATCTTCGACGGCTTCCTCACCATCCTGCTCCTGGTAACCCTGCTCTCCCCCTCTCTCCTATTATCGTCACGTTAAATAGAACACATGTGAAGCTAGTTTCATTTCTTAAGGATAACAGAAGCATATTCACAAGGATTTCATTTGTTTTCACATGTGAGCAGCTTGTCATATTTTGTACAGTGTCCCATGGTATACTGTCTTTGTTGATAGGACCAAAATACAAAAGTTTAAATGCAGTTTGACCATCCTCCAGCAGTATTTAGTAAGCGTAGCACAGTCATTCATGACAACCTGTGTCAATCCAGATTGTTAAAGGAGTATTTCCTCATTTTCCGGTGAAACTCACTGTGAAAAGAAATCAGTTATTGCAGGTTAAATAAATTGTTTATGTGTTTTTGTCTCCATCAGCTCCTACAAATCACTATATATATCATCTACAAGCTTCCTTATTCTAAATGGTAGGTTTGTATTTTCATCAAATCATTTTAGAGTAAATGTTCATGGAAATTCAGTTTGGTCCTCTCAGGTATTAATTCTTTTGATAATGGACAATGATGAATAACGGTTAAGTGGTCTGGAAAAAATCTAAAAGAATGTTTCAAATAAGTGTGTGTGTGTGTGTGTGTGTGTGTGTGTGTGTGTGTGTGTGTGTGTGTGTGTGTGTGTGTGTGTGTGTGTGTGTGTGTGTGTGTGTGTGTGTGTGTGTGTGTGTGTGTGTGTGTGTGTGTGTGTGTGTGTGTGTGTGTGTGTGTGTGTGTGTGTGTGTGTGTGTGTGTGTGTGTGTGTGTGTGTGTGTGTGTGTGTGTGTGTGTGTAAAAACAGGGATCCATCCTCTCATGGTGTGATGTCTCTGTGGGAGATGATGCGTCTGGTCAACATGCTGATTGTGTTCCGCTTCCTGCGCATCATCCCAGATATCAAGGTGAGGCAAACAAAAATACACTACAAATAAATGTCCTGTGTTCATGTCCGTTATATCTCTCATATGTTCCTTCTTGTTGAACAGCTCATGGCTTTGGTTGCGAGTACGCTGTTGGACCTGCTGAAGAACTTCAGAGCCTTTGCAGGGATACTAATGGTGAGTCAGCATACTGCTATAAAATATATGAAGATCCAAATTTAGAAACGAATAATATTTCTGATGTAAAACATAAAAGCCTCTTCCCATCATATGAGTGTTGTGTGAAAATCAAAATATTTCTGTTTTGGTGGAAAAACCATGCGTTTAATCAAGCGGCAAACTCTGGGGAACAGCCGGGAAGCCAATACGGAAGTGCCACACACTGCAGTTTATACATGGGCCACTAGGGACTGGCTGCAGAAAGGAGCAATTTCCATAGACCCCCATGTTAAAATGCCTTTACAGCAGAAAAAAACATGTTTCTACCCATGGATGCAATAAATATTATTATCGATATAGTTAGATTCCACCTTCATGATTATGAATCTGTGAGTGAATTGTTTTCTAACACGACCCTTTTATTTATATTAGGTCTTAAAGTGTTTGCATAAATTAGGGCGTGGTCACGTTGATGGACACGTACATGCCTCACTGTCAGCTAACAGCAACTTGTCCACTCTGCTAGGCTACACCCATAGAGGCTACAACGTTAGTTAGTCATAGTACTGTACTTGACCCTTTAGCTTTAGCCGTGTTCGTGGTGATTGTGCCTTTTAGGGAATATTGTTACAAATAACAGACAATTAAAATGTCGTGCTGTGCGCTTGAATGTACTAACAGAACTTCCAAGAAGTCTAAAATGATAATATTATACATGTTAACCCCGTTTGCAGGTGTTTGTGTGCTTGGTAGCTTAGCTTGTTACTTATTAGCCAGCTAAGGACGTAACCCTTTATGCATACATTTTAGTTTATGATTCAGCCTTGGGTAAGACTTTTATAGTCTATGGCTATGACGCCCATAATGCTAAACGGGAGCAAATGTTAATAGGGGACCCAATTATCCCAGTGGTGGCTAACGGAGCCGCAGGGGGCTAGCTCCAGCCGGCGTCCCGGAGCTAGCCCACTGCGGCTCCGTTAGGTCCGGGCGGTGGAGTCCGTCTTTTCTCAACGTGTGAATAACAAGCATTAAGAATAACAAAATATAGCTAATTCTCTTGCAGATTGTCTCATTTGATTATGAATGTAACGTTTATATAGGGGAACTACACTGTTAGCAGTAACTTGCATGTATTTCATGTTAGCTTAGCTTCTTAGCCTGAGCTAGCTCTGTTTACTTCCAGTTCGGAGGCAGCAGGTCCCGCCTCGGCTCCGCCTCTTTGCCCTTATTTGGAGCAGGTGGGATTAGACTCTGACGTCACAGTCGAGCCGTTAGTGGCCGACTCCGCCTACTAAGGGCTTCACGGCAACTCTGCAGAATCCTATGGGTGACGTCACGGACACTACGTCCATTTAAATATACAGTCTATGGTTTTAATAGGCTAAATAATGACATGTGATAATCGACTGGCTCTATTTAAAAAGTTGTATTAAAAAAACATTGTTTGGTCTTCCTGTAAGCACACTTATGGAGATACAGGGTTTCAGCTGACACGGGTCTTCTTCATGCTCTCTCTGCAGGTGGTGTTCTATGTGTTTGCTGTGATTGGGATCTGGCTGTTTGAAGGAGCCATCAAACCTCCTCCAGATATGAGGTATGTAGCCATGGCATGAAGCTCTTTCTCCATCTCTGTTGACAATTCAAAAAGAAATTCTACATTTAATCCTTCAAACTGCCAATAAGAAACTCATCCGGAGTTTTCATCCAGCAAATTATAATCCAAATGATTTTGCTAGCCATATTTATTTGTTATAAATACTTAGTCTTTTTTAGATGTTAAATGATATGTGTTATAATTCCTTAAAGGGATGCACTAAGGTTGTACTGATTACTGATGCAGTCTGTCAAGGACAACAATTAAGTGCAAGCTAAAAATGAGAAGTTGCTACTACAGTAGCTGAATGATTCATACATTGCCCTTTGCTAATAGTAAGAATAGATTATAGTAATAAAACAATTAAAGGGCCCTAGTATGTTCAGGTTCATATCAGTATGTAGTGTCTCTACTGTGACGTGTCTCCAGGCTTTAATGTTCAAAAAGCTCTTTATTTTTCTCATACTGCCTGTGCTGCAGCACCTCTTTTCACCCTCTGTCTGAAACCAGAGCCCAGTCTGCTCTGATTGGTTAGCTGGCCGGCTCTGTTGTGATTGGTCAACCTCTTAGAGATGTCCTGCCCTTTAGCTAACACGTGCAATGTGTTGGAGCACAAGTGTTACATAGTGATGTCATTATTTAACACTTGAACAATGTAAGATGTGTTACTCTGTAGAAAATGAAATAAGCGGCAAGCCTCCTGTTTTGTGCAGTAAAACAACAATGCAGGAAGTGTGCCCTTCCCTCACAGATAGTATCCTGTGTGTTGAACGCTCGCTCTGTTGTTGGTTGCAGTGGGCTCTCTAACTCCTCCATGGAGAACATCTCTTCCAACTTCAGCATGGAGTGTGGCACCTATGAGCAGCTGGGCTACTGGCCCAATAACTTTGATGACTTTGGTGTGAGTAACAACAACAGTTAGACTTTTATTGTCCTATTTAGTTCCAGGAACTTCTGTGGGTTAAAGTATTATTAACCCCTTTTTCTTTGATGATGACCAGTTACCATTGTCAATGGTGGTGTACAGCTACTTTTGTGAACCTGGTTTACAGTTGCACACGGTTGCTTGGATATACCCAAAAGAAAAGTGATAAAAGAGAATCATTTCCTTCCTGTCTCTCAGGCGTCCATCGTGTTGCTCTTTGATGTCATGATAGTCAACAACTGGCAGGCCTTCATGGATGCATACAGCAGATACACCACGGAGTAAGAAACCCACATTTCACATGAACAACAGTTGCTGGTGTTGATCCTGATGATCACGTTTTGTTTTTCCCAGGTGGTCAAAGATCTACTTTGTGTCTTGGTGGCTCACCTCCTCTGTCATGTGGGTCAACCTGTTTGTGGCGCTCATCTTAGAGGTCAGTTCCCTCAGACATCACAAACACTCATTCATTACCAGGGACGTGCACAGATATTTGGAGGGGCTATTGCTCTAAACTAGAGAAGGGCCTCCCCCCCACCCCCCGAAAATGTAAGAAGTTTTTATAAAAAAAGAAAACCAGGGAAATTGTTTGTTTTGCGGTCCATATCTCATTAACATATCTAATGTTAGGATCTATTAAAGACTACATGTGGACAATTCTGTTTTAATGGATTGGCCACCAAAGCCAGGCAGGCACATGATCACCATAGCCACATGAGGCCGGACCGGACTCGGAGGGCTTTCCTTTGCTTTTCAGCTGTCAGATTGTAAACAAAGTCAGGTGACGCTCAGGTGACAGCGCTGACAAGGTGTGTTTTATCGCAGCGAGTCTCTTCAATACTAATTGTGGCCTTATCATGTTTATTCGGCCACAACAGAAAAAAAAGACTTTCGCTCTCTCCAGAGGGGCAGGTCAGCCAAAAAGTTCAAAAGGGCCGTTGCCCGGGCAACATTAGCCCGTACCTGTGCACGTCCCTGTTCATTACATTTAGCTAACAGTTGAACCAAAGCACTTCCTGGTACATCAACTTTCAATAAGCCAGCAATTGGTACTGTATTGGCTTAAAATGTGCGTGGTTGTCACACAACAACGTACACACACATTAAACATTCCAACAGCACAAACACTCTGTTCCTTGTTTTCTGACAGAACTTCATCTATACATGGGACCGCAGTCACAGCTGCTCTGTTACAGATGTGGAGAGGATCAGATATGACACATCTGTTCAACTCATGTTCAGGTAGGTTCACTCTACTGTTTTGTTGTAATTCATATACCGGTAATTACAAATGTATCTGTCAAACCACAGCTAACTTTTTGTCCCATCCTTCTTCTGTTGTCCATGACTTACCCCTGTTTCTCTGCAGAGAGCAGATCAAGGAGCCCACTGAAGAGGAGTTAATATGCCAACTACACCAACACCCTCACCTACACCTGCACTGGTGACACACACACAGCACCATCACCGACGAGACTGCTACTAAATGTGTCTATTGTGTGGTAGAAGCGCTGAAAAGTAAAAATCAAGTAATTACTGCTGCTGTAAAAAGCACATGTTCTTATTGTGTGTCATGTTATTTATAAACCACTGCCAATGAGAAGTCTCTGGGTGTTTCTCAATGTCGAGGAACGCTGCTCCAGAGCCACTATTTCAAGGTGCTCCATTTAAGGCGGGCCTCTCATATGACGCACACCTGCACACCTGTTAGCGGAGGCATGTGGCGCAGTGGATAGAGCGTTGGTGTTCGGATTAAGGGAGCACAGGTTCAAACCCCACTGCAGTCAGCATGTCGTTGTGTCCCTGAGACACTTCGCCCCAAATTGCTCCTGTGGGGATTGCCCACAGTATTGAGTATGTAAGTCGCTTTGGATAAAAGCGTCTAAGAAGTAACATGTAATGTAATGTAATGTTAGCCTGTTCCACCATTCTTCGTTTTCCGAGGCTAGGAAGGATTCTTGCCTCGCTTCTGAAGCAAGTGACTCGGAAGACATGTGCTACCAAGCAAGCCTCCTCGACATTGAGAAACACCCCCTCTGCAGAGAAGACGTCCTGTCATTGGTCGAGCCGAAAATGAGTGGGTAGGGCTAAATATTCCCAGGTTGTGTGCCAATTCCATAGTATTCAATAATAAATACTATAAAGTATTTTCCCAGAGCTTAATAATACAGCGTTGCCCCCCCCCCATCACTACCATTGGGGTTTCCAGGTCTGTCTTCTTAATCTAAACCACTCAGATTCAGGAGGTTTTTAGCTTTCAAACGTGGCGTCTTGCATTGTATTTGCCCAACCATAAAGAGCCAAGTATATTGTCTATTCACAATGGTTAAAAAATGTATGCATGTACTGCTGCTTAACATGGGAATAGCATGTATGATTTATCTTTCATTTAAAGGTGGGGTAGGTACGTTTGAGAAACCGGCTCGAGATACACTTGTTATATTCCATGGAATGCTCTTAACATCCCGATAGCAATGAATATCTGAAGTGCTTTGACAAAAAATCCATAACAAAAATGCATCTGTGGAAGCTGTGGTACTGTAAAAAGCACAATCATCTGAGCCGGCCCGGCTAAAATAACTGGATGGCCTACCTGCCTGTCAGCCTTCCATCTGTGCACAAACTTATCTCGTGCCCTCATTGGTCATGTGCGCGTTCGTGTGTGTTGGAGGAGGGGCTCTGTAAGGAAGTGGCAGATTTTTTCCGGGGGTGTATTTTCAAATTCTCGCGAGTCGAGCTGGTTTCTCCAAAATGACCTACCCCACCTTTAAGCAGTTGTTCCAGCACTAACATATACATATAACATGGGAACTCAGGTGTTCAGTGGATTCACCAGCTTTTGAAAAATCAGATCTCGTTGCTTTTGACAAAACCAAAAACATGTGTCCATTATGTTCTGCCGTGTAGAGCATGTCTAAGTTATCGCTTTGTACTTGTGAGGGATCATTCTTGAAGGGTTATTGTGGTTTCTTCTCTGTAGTGCAGTAAGTAAGAAAATAATGACGCCAGAACATTTATTGAGACGTGCATGTGTATTCTGGGTAAGGATGGAGGCTGCTTGTCTACTTCTAAATACTTTGCAGAGGGGTAATTTATGTAACGTATTTAGATGTGTTTTAAACTGGAATCCTGGATTTTTGTGTTCTAGAGAGGACACAGTTCTAGTAAGAAAACAACAGGGATTTCCTTTTTTTATTGAAAGCGATTTGTATAGAGAAGTTGGAATGCCATTTTATTATATTTGTATTAAGTTGAGATACAGTTTGTAGGCTACAATACAACTCTTTATACAAGATCGACAAATAGATTTTAAATAAATATTTTTGAAGACTTCATTTTGTATTTTATGGTTTTTTCGCACATTACTTTGGGGCATCACCTTTCTGTCAGTTTAAAATGAGTCTGTTAGCAGTACTGCCATTCTCTCTGTTTTACTAGTAGCCTATTACTGCATTATAAACACACAAACACATACTCCCAATGTACCAACATTCAATTCAAAGAAGGTGCTGCTGAACTGGTTAGTTTTATTTCAGTAGAAATGTCCAAAAGAGCAATACTTTCAAAATGAATATGACAATTTTATTTTTCAGCTTTCACGCATAGAGGCTGAGGCTACTACAGTGGACAGCTTTTCAAAAGGTGTTTTCTTGTAAATGCATGGGTTTTGATGGCATAGTTGCACCATCAGCCGCTACATAGGACCCTATTGTATCATCCCATACACTGCCACTCAGTGGAAAGTCAGTGCAAGTGCATGATACATGTCTAAAGTCTAAACCAAGATGGACGACAGAAAGCCAGATGGACCGAATCACACCATCCATGAATCACTCGCATGGATGTATGATAAGAATTACTCGTCGATATCTTGCCAATCCTTTTATGGAAAGCGCCCCCTGCAGGTATAACAATGTTGGTGACATCAAGTAACAACTAAGGAATCATTTAATTTAAAATGTTATTATAATGTTATTTTAAGTTTGCACATCTTTGTTTATAATTGTTTTCAAATGTACATGTCTTCAGTTCAAACTTTAACCCATACTGTCCACCTGAGTGGACATTTTCTAAATTTGAAAAAACTAGATAAAAAGAAACTAAAGTTCAAATCTTGTTTTTCATGCCCCTAGACTAGAGCTATAAAAACACTTGGTAAAAAAAATCCCTGACTGAGGTTTTCATAATTCATGCATGAAAGGGTTAATTTCTTCACAGCACAGTGTTGTATGTGCACTTTATATAGACATATGCTATAAAGGCCACGATGATTGATTTCAGACATTGTTGTGACTAAATATGAATCATCTTTCACAGCAAGGGTGTTTAAACAGTAGCTCAGGCTTCCCCCGTGGAGCGGATCAGGGGAACATGAGGAAAGAAAATAAAACAAGATGAGGAAACTAACAGAAGTGTTTAATGATGGTTATTCTATCAGATATGTAACACATGGAGGTTGAAAGGTTTTATGGAACGTGAAGATAAATCTGTAGCTCAATGAATTTTAAGGTAAATTGAGCAAAAGATGATCTAAAGGCTGGATTAGAAAGGTAATGTAATGCGTTGTTCTGACTGTAGAGGGCAACATTCCCCCACAGCGGCCAGTCTGCCGCAAACTGCAGAAGAAGAAGAAACCCGGAAGTGAGCTCGTGTTGTAAACAAAACACATGTGAAGAGTTGTTCTGCTGTCGGAAAGAGCCGGCGTTTACATTTGGAATTGATACGGTATTCTTCAGGAAGTCCGCGAAAACGAGGGAATGGAAGGTGAGTTTAAGCAGTCGAAGGGCGATGAACATGACCCGTAAACACAACATTATTCAAATTTGTTTAAAACCCACCATGTGTCCCTTCTGTTTATTTCATCCTAATGTCAGTGTGTAGGGATGCTAAATACCCATTGGGATAAGTATTCAACCAGGAATAAAAGTAGCAATACAGTGTAGATATTGTTACAAATAATAAGGATGTACTAAAAGTAGAAATACAAAAACGACTAATTCAAAAACGACAAAATACAATACACGTAACATTCTTTCAGAAGGCACCTCGTGCTGCTATTGTTGATACTAGCTCAAATACATATCTCTCTGGCTCATGTCACTGAACAGTCTTAATGAATGCTGTTATTTCCACCTGTGCTGTTGCTGCTTTGAGAAATCAAAATGCCTCTCGTGAGAAAGGGCTAATGTGTCATCCTTCACTTCATATAATGATGCAAACCAGGGGCGTTTCCTGGACCTGGAAACATTCGGGGTTAGGGTGCTGCCCACAGTGGCAGCGCCAGAGAAACCGTGCTGCTCCACACTAATTGCGCCGCATAGGTGGGCCGCATTTTCGGCTCAGTTGAGGCTCCCTCCGCAAGGTGAGGCCCCACGTAGTCTGCGTGATCGGCCTGTAGGGAGGGACGGACCTGAGTGTAAGGCCGCTACACACCAACCTGAGATCAAAGAACGCGTACCGAAGGCGTCCCGACTTTTACGTCGCCTACGCCGACCGCCTACGCCGCCTGCGATGAGTGGCAATAACTGTCCTTACCAGCAGGCAGCGGTAGTGTGTATTCGTCATTCAAAAGAGGCAATAGCCAATAAGAGTGATTTCTTTGGCCGAATCAACATGATGAATCGGTGGAGGTGTGAAAATGTGCAGTAAAGCAACGATGGTGCGGGACACACCAACCTGAGTAGGGCGCCGCGAATGCCCGACTGCCTCTGACGGCCTCTCACTCCCAAAATTGGGTAGGTGTGTCAGGGCCTTAAGCAGGGGTGAAGTACTATTTTTATAAGTGGGGAGTGGATCTAGCATCCTCTAGGGGGGTCCAATAAGGAAAACCAATAAAGTAAATATGAACAGGTGGTAAAATAAACAAACTACGATAAGAAAGAATATAAATTGATTGATTTGGGTATAAGTGAATTTGGTAAACTTCAATTGCATTGCTGATATAATAAAACCTTTACTTTTCTGATTTCACAAGTGTTTCCAAAGTTACGATTGAAATCACGGATCAATCAGAATGAGACTGAAAATAGGCGGAACCAAACAGTATTGAGATTAGACACCAGTGTCTGGCTGATGAGCAGTGGTGGCTCCAGAATATTTTTGTTGGGTAATCTATATTGGATTATTTCCCTGTCTCAATCCAAATTGAACTGTAGCCAATCCTGCAATTTCCCCATAGCTGAAAGAGTTGACATGCTAAAAACCCAACCCCTGCAGGGGGGTCTGGGGGGATTCTCCCCCAGGAGATTTTTTGAAATACTAACATAAAATACACATTCTGGTACTCTCTTGAGAAGAAAAATAAATACATCTATTACTACACGACATATTTAAAAAAATGAATGCCATTTTAGTTTTTTGTTACTGTGTTCTGAAAGCTGAACCTGCTGCTCCTCACAGAGAGAAGAGGGAAGAGGCTGTGAATTACTTTACATTGTGGATAAGGGTGGATAGCCCCCATTGTTCTGTGTGTCAAAATGAAAGACAGCCCACACACCTATCAATCATCAAACCGTGGGGTCTTATTTCATTACGTGTTGATTTCTATCAACACGTAATGTTGTATCGATGTATATAGAGATGTACTACAGCAAAAGTATTCTCCGTCGGGACTTCCTACAACAACACCACGCCGTTATCTTGATTCTGATTGGCCAGAAGACATTATCAAAGATGTTCTATTGAGAAGAAGATCACTACGTGACAAAAGTTTTCAAAACCATTTCTAGTCTTCGGTATTTCCAGACAAGTGGTGACTGAAATCAATCTTACTAACTGCTGTCTGTTAGTGATGGGAATTATGACTCTTTGAAGGGAGTCGGATCTTATGGCTCCGTTCCTTTCAAAGAGCTGTTCAAAAGAGCCGTTTTTTTTTTAAAGGGGGCGGGGTTACTAGGTTTATCTGCGAAATAGTCACCAGGATGATGATCTGCAGAGAGTGGTGAAGTCACGCCCATCTACTTCCGCCCCATGGGACCTTATTTCTGAAAAATTATGTATTGAAGTCAATGGAGAGAGAAAACTTATCTTTCGATCCCGTTTGAATTGTGCCATGAATTACACATATGATGTTTGTCAATCTTAACAAATCATTTCCATGTCAAAAAAGTCACAGTTTGTCTTAAAACTGTTGAAATATAAGACTATGAAAAATACAACTAGAAAGACTAGAAAGCCGGTCCCGCATGCTGGCTCTTACGGAACCGACTAACTCCCCTTTTGTGTATGGACAGTTCTCAACATGCCCAGACTTGTAGTGATTTTCACCTGTTTTAATACTTTTCACTTCATTCTGAAAGAAAGAGTTGAAGTATGCTAATGTGACGGCCATCTTGGTGTTGGTGACGTATGCAAAACCAGAGCTGTAGTTCATTGAGCGCTTCACACAAAAAAATGTGTTACTTCACAGTTTTACGACACATTTTTATTTTTTGACTTGCAAAATTATCTTTTAAATTGACAAACATCATATGTGTAATTCGTGGCACAATTCAAATGGGATCAAAAGATAATCTTTCTCTCTCCATTGACTTCAATACATACGTTTTTCGAAATAAGGTCCCATGAAGCTCCCCCAGAAGGGGAGGGACTTCGCCACTGTATTGTAAACATGACACAAGGTGGCGCCATATCCATGTCATTCATGTCAATGAATTTAATACTTTGAATTTACCCTCTGTATGTGTTAAGTAAATAAAGTTGCCTTGCCTTGAATGACATTCACGCAACTCTTAATATTAGATACTGTGTTTTTAAGTGGCGATGGAGATTATTTGTTGACCCTGCTTTAAAGGATATGTTGCCTTTACAAATGGTGCGCTTTATCACTGCCTGGGTTTTGGTTGCAGTGCATCCAAATGCTGCTGCGTTTGGCTCATTTTCCATCCGAAAAACACATCATCTACCTGTCCTGTACCATTTGGGCCCAATCCCAAACCGCCCCCTACACCCTATCCCTACACACTACCCCTCCGTTTGCGCATTCACGCGGAGGGTCCGCCATATTGAGGGCTGTTCCAAAGCAACGAGTGTGGAGGGGGAGTGGGCTATCAAGCCCTCAAACAGCGAGTCTGCAGCGGTGCTGACTTGAGACCGGTCTCTACCTGACCGGAGTCACGCTGTGTGTGTCCGTCAGGAAACACGCTGTGTACAAGTAGTTCCAGCAAACATCCACTGATGAACTGCGATGTTAACAACCTCATGATGACCTCATATGTTTTAACTTATTATCATACCTGTGTTTAGTCTAGAAAAAGCTAAATGTGTGCAACTGCATTTTATTATAAAGTTGTGTATATTTACAGACTGTTGCAAAAACTAAGAAGCTTATAAACATCAGGTGTAAAACCAAAAGAGCTTTACAAAAAAGTAACACAATGAAAGATGTTTGGAGTTTTATTTGAGTTATTAATTTTTTGTCAAACAAATGCTGATTTGAAACCGTTGTTACAGTTACGGCATTTCCTGTTTCTGCCGGAGAGAGGGGAGGCCGTCCCAAAGCTTGCCGCTGTATTTATCCCCTTAACCCTTAATGGAGGGAGCCTCATTCAGCTGCGAGTGTGGCTACAGACGGAGTTCACTCCGTCACGGAGGGGTAGGGCCGAGGGGGTGATTTGGGATTGGGCCTTGTTATGACTTCTCTCTCGCGTATTCCGTTAAGACCCTCCCCATCTCACTCCTCGTGCTTAAACCTACCAATCAGAGTAGGGGCGGGTCTTCACAGAATACGTTTGGGGAACAAAATCAAGCTTTTTAAAAGGCGAGTGGATTTTGGCAGGCAGTGAGTGCGGACCAACGATTGAACGATAAAAAGAACGGCTCTCACCAAGTACGACTCGGTTCCCCTCGTTCGTACCAAAGAGCCGTTCAAAAGAATCTGCTCGTTCGCGACCGACACATCACTACTGTCTGTGCAATTTACTCCGCGAGTTGGTGGACTTTATTTTGCTTACTTTAACATCATTTTTCATGGTGGGGCTAAGCCATTTCTTGGTATGGCTGTTGCCTACCCAGCCATACCCTGGCGCCGCCACTGGTGATGAGCTTTCAGCGTTGGAAAACAGAACTGCCTCTGTACTTTCTGCAGCAGCCAGTCGAACAGGCTTTTCTTTTCTATCTTAACTCAGGGTCACAGGAGCAACGCTGTCAGTCAGAGGACTTGAAATATGCAACTGTAACTCTCTTATGTAAAGTTATCTCAACCAATCTGACATCCTCATTCTTCAGTGTGAAACTCCCAGGCTTTATCATGTATCTCTGGAACACTTCATATGTTATATATAGCTTTCCTGTCCAGAAGAATCCTATGATTGGGTATTTTGATTGTAAATTACAACCAGATATGTAATGTGAATAGACAAAATAGAATAACCCCACAACAACCTACAGATGGATTTGAGTTAATGTATGACTTTGTATAGGGCAGCAGTAGGAATAGAAGCTCCTTGAGGCTAGCTACTGGGGTTCACATCGGCCCAGCAACCCCTCCTGTGTTCTGGTCCAGAAGCTCAGGGAGTCCATCAGGTTTGGTGTAACACTAGATGGGTTTGTTCTGTTCAACAGAAGCTCTTGTTCGAGCCACCATCCCTCAGGATCTGGAGAAGCTTCTCGGTGTGGAGGTAAGCAGAGACCTACTGAGGACACGATGTGCACAGTCTTCCTGCAGATAATAACGGGACATGAGAAATCATTTGTCTATGAATCTGAATCAATATGCGCAGATAATATGAAAATCACTTGTTGGAAATGTTCTATGTTCATCCTTATCAAAAAAGGAGGATTTGATGCCATCTATACAATAATATAGACAAGACATTTGAATATTATTACATGCATCTTTTGTTCTGGAATTTGTATGTGTCTGTATACAATCCTGTTGTCTCAAAATATATATATGTATATATACATATATCTTATTTTCTACATTCATGTTTAAAATATTGTTTTGCATCTGTTTGATTCGTAGGTACTTTTGTTATGTTAACTAGGAAAATGCACAGCAATGCGACACAACAGATTCAGAAAGAAACTAGAGTTTACTCCTAAAATGTTGATATATTTTGACACTCATATTTTGAGATTTATTGCTGAAAATGATTAGTGCAAAAATAAAGGAATGTCATCTTATCTATTTATTGTTCACTCTTAGTTATTCCCTAGTATTATGATGATAAATATCATCAGACAAGCTCTACTACACTTTCTTTTACACATTTGAACATGCGATACAAGCCTGGACTTTTTGTTCTGTTTTAATAATAATTCCAGCTCTCTGTAAATATCTCTGTCCCATTTCCAGTCTCGACTCCACCCTAAAGCCTTCACCGATGCCTTCCTGAAGAACAGCCTCCCGCAGACCACGCGCTGCGATGTGAACAACCTGCTGACCCACAAGGCTCTGATCCTGGGCTACAGCAGGCCCAAGAAGGACAAGAGGAAGAGCAAGAAAGCCAAGGGACTGAACGCCCGGCAGAAGAGGGCCATGAAGGTCTT
Organism: Pseudochaenichthys georgianus; assembly: GCF_902827115.2. Classification (NCBI taxonomy): domain Eukaryota; kingdom Metazoa; phylum Chordata; class Actinopteri; order Perciformes; family Channichthyidae; genus Pseudochaenichthys; species Pseudochaenichthys georgianus. The sequence continues at coordinate 11,065,841 of NC_047505.1, read as the reverse complement.
CCAGCTCAAACCGGAGCACCAGAGGTGGGGGAGGGGACGGGGGGGAGGGGACGGGTATTGGGAGGAAATGTGTTTGGAACATTAACACATCATTGTTCTTGAATGTGATAGATTTCCCATTAAGTTTACGATTCTTCCCAGTATCACTGCTGTGGCGTTTAAAGGTCCCATTTCTACTGATCATAATTCTATTGTTGAGGTCTACTAGAATAGATTTACATTGTTCAATGTTCCAAAGTCACATTGGTTTCTCAAACAGCATCTCTGTATAGTGTGTGTATTCACTCTGTCCTACACGGCTTGTTGGAGCTCCTGCCCCCCCCCCATGAGCCCACTGTGCTCTGATTGGTCAGCTCGCCCACTCTGTTCTGATGAGTCCACCACCGTTACAGCTGAACATCAGTGATGATGTGTTACTATGGCGTTTGTTAGCAACCAGGAAATGACACCAGTAATGACAAACAGATGAGAGTGCTGCGTGGGGGCTGGGTGCCGTGTTGGCGGGACGTTGCGGGGCTCGCTGGTCCGCCCTTTGGGGCTCGAGGAGCGGAGAGTGTGAGCTGGGTTACTGGTGTTGTTTCCTGGTTGCTGCGTGGGGTCTGCGAGACAGCGAGACACCGCGGAACCCAGCCTGAGCACACAGGCGGAGATCCGCGGAGCCGCGACTGAGAAAAGTTAAGGCTGAATAAGTGTGTGTATGAGGAGCTCCGCGGACTGGTCCACTTGGACCTGGGCATGGTCACGATACTCAGGAAGAAAAAAAATGAAAAAAGAGAAATCTCCAACGAGGCATTCTGGGGCTTTTCTGTGTTAGAGTTTTACTCGCTACAGGGTGTACTTTGAGGGTTTGTGACTGCAGACCGTTTACATGCAGAAAGACCTTCATCACACAAGGGGACGGGCAATAACCGGAAAAGCATGACATGTCACCTTTAAGTAATAAGCAATAAATAACTCCTTAGTTGGTGTTGTGGTTTCTATTTGCAAACAAATGTGAAAATTACACTTCCTATTTTACGATTCAGGGGGGCTTTAATACAGACCAGAACAATCGACATAAACTGCATCCATCAAAAATAACAATAAGAGCTTGTGGAAAAAGACTTCCCCGCCTCCCCGTTCTAACCATCATCACCTGTCCCCATTGTTCTGCTCTTTATGGACACAAATATAATTATCTTAATATAATCTAAAACCACAGACAAATAATCAAACAATCTGAATAATATTAAAGTAAAAATGTCTCTAAAATCCCTGTCTTCATCCTTGTCCTGTAGATACTCTCTCTTCCTGCCTCTGCATGACCTCTGGAGACAGTACGTTATCGACCTGTGCAGCGGGCTGAAGCCAACAAGGTACAGCACTTTGGATTGTCACATCAGCTCGGCCAATCCCAATAAACTGCACATGAGAAGTTTGCAGAAGTCCTTTGATTCCCTGTGTGCGCCGTCTCATGTGTGATGCTGTGTTTTTACAGCAATCCACAGTTTGTGCAGCAGAAGCTCCTGAAGGCTGACTTCCACGGTGCCATCATCACAGGTAGAGTTTCAGCTTTCTCACATCAACATCACTGTGAGATCGGGCTGCTCAATCAATCGTATTTTAATCGCAATTACGATTTTGGCTTGCAACGATTATGAAAACAACATAATCGAAATAAAACGATTTATTTTTATTTTTAAATTGTATTGGTTTTTCAGTTGAATTAAACTTAAAGTTCAGGGTAATCAACTGTTAAAAACATTCTTTTCACATTTTTTTTAAAATAAGTTTATGTTTTCAAAGTAAATGAATAATCGTGATCTCAATTATTGACCCAAATAATCGAGATTATGATTTTTGCCATAATCGAGCAGCCCTACTGTGAGATACATCGGTGTCACATCGGTGTCATAGTGAAGTTTAATACGAGTGAACATAAGCCGTAGACCCTGATTTCAGGTTTAAAAAAACAAAACGATTTCTTGATTAATTTGTTTTAGATGTAAAGAAACACAACAAAACAATAATGATAATATATATATCTTCTTTTAAGTGTAAAGTGAAATAATGACTTAATAATAATTTGATGATTCAAAATAACCTTAAAGGTCACATGTCATGGCCAGTTCTACCGATCATAATTCCATTGTTGAGGTCTACTAGAATAGATGTATACTGTGCAATTTTCCAAACTCACATTGGTTTCTCATACAGCATCTCTGTAAAGTATGTGTATTCACCGGTATTTACTCTCTGTCCTAAACGCCTTGTTGGAGCTCCTGCCCCCCCCCCCCTCCCTGTGAGCCCAGTGTGCACTGATTGGTCGCGCAGCTCCTCGCAGCTGTGTGAGCTGCTGCAGGAGCAGACAGGGCTTCCGTGTCGTCTCGGCGATACAGGAGAATAAGCGAAACTCATCCTGAGCACACACAAACACTCACAGCCGACGTAAAAACAATAAGTGTGGCTTGATATTGAGTAAGAAAAAGGTTTATAACGCTGTGAGCATGGGTCTGCGGAGAGCATTTCTCCGCCATCCCAACTTAGCAGCCCGAAAAACATTTACCCATTCAAACAGTCGTGGTAGATACCTTGTTTGTTTTAAACATCATATGTGTTCATATGTGTTTTAAACAACAATGAATACTTACAGGTTGTGTACCCGAATCTCCCGCTGGTCCAAACAAAGTAGGAACAGCATCGTTCTTCAGTGCCCTACGCTGTACATATCCGGCATGAATCGCTGAAAGGTTTGGGAAGCTTTGTTTCTTGAAAGGCTGGCAGAGGGTGCGGCCATAGCTCTGGGCGTGGCTACTAGGTATCCCTGCGTGGCTACTGGGTATCCCTACGTAGCGATACCCAGGAAGTAAATGAGAAATCTCCAACGAGGTGTTTTGGGGAGGTATTTTCTGGGTTTGTGACTCTGAAGACGGTTTACATGCAGAAAAACCTTCATAACACACAAGGGGACGGGTAATAACCGGAAAAGCATGACATAGGACCTTTAAAACTCTTATGGCCATAATACATAATAAGATCACCCTACTCGTTTTTTAATTAAACAAACATTTATTTTGCATCAAAAATATCACATCTTTTTTTTTTGTGAACATCCTCTTTGTAAAAAATCTTAAATGTGTAATCATTCGGCCACCTGCTTCCATAAAGGATACATAAATAAGACGTAGGCATAGCAAACACTGTGAGTCGGATCTTTCCTACAGGTCCTATAAGACCTTTTTCAAATGACTCTGATATTATTGATTATGGAGATCATTCATTCACAACAATCTACTTATTGCATGCCCATCAGAGAATATCCTATTGTGCTGACTGAGTTCTAATAGTTCATGTTTGTCTCTGTCACAGTGGTGCGCTCTAAATGCCCGTCGTATGTAGGGACTACTGGGATCATCGTCCAAGAATTCAAACACGTCTTCAAGATCATCACCAGAGAAGACAAACTGAAAGGTAAGACTCACGAAAACACGACACAATCATTTTGCTTTCCAGTCGTCTGTCCCTCCATCATATGCTTAGTTGTTTTTAACTATGGTCCGTCCACCATGTCACAATTGTCACAATACAATATAATGTTCTACCAAAATATGGTGAAGCTTTTGATGGCAGTGTTACAGATTGTTTGTATTCTCTCTGTGTGACAGTGATCCCCAAGAGGAACAGCGTGTTCTCAGTGGAGATCAACGGCTTCGTGTCCCACATCTACGGGAGCAAGTTTGAGCAGCGAGCCAGTGAACGCTCCGCCAAGAAGTTTAAAGTGAGAGGAACCATCGACCTGTGAGGAGTCAGTGACCATCAGAGACATGACACACACTGCCCCCTGTAGGCAGTCAGAGGAACCATCGACCTGTGAGGAGTCAGTGACCATCAGAGACATGACACACACTGCCCCCTGTAGGCAGTCAGAGGAACCATCGACCTGTGAGGAGTCAGTGACCATCAGACATGACACACACTGCCTCACACTGCCCTCTGTAGGCAGTCAGAGGAACTGCAACACCAATGGCACATTTAGCAAGTGCATTGTGGTATTTTATTGTTTGTGGAACCATACCTTTTTTTTGTATTTTGAAGGGATCCCCGCTGACTCTGCTCTGGATTCAGTGTAGTTACACATGGGGAGGACTGAAAAGCCACTAACTCAGTTAAATAATGTTTTCTGTGTGCGAGAAAATAACCCTGATGATGTCATCACTCATTTGCTTGGAGAATTCAAAGTAATAGGGATGTCCCAATTACGGCCCTTTTCCCAATCCAAGTGGATTTAATATTGGGTATCTTTTGATTCAATATTGTAATGTTAATTACATACATATGTGACGCTGTAAAAATACAGACTGTCATTTGTAACCTATTGTATACCAGCTACTCGAACCAAGAACCAAAGTCTGGTATCTAATAGTATTTTGTTCATGCTTTTTGCAAGCGCTGCTTCAGAGTGACAACAATGAAAAACATGTCAAAGTGGTTGTTTTTTGAAAATGTTAAAATTCCTCAAAGAAAATCCTCACTAAAGCCTTTCTATCAGTTACATTTCAAATAAAGCCCAGTTACTGGTGTAGTGTTAGGCTCATTAGACTGTACACCTGTAAACTATGGTATTTACTTTTGAGAGCTTTGTGTATAGTGCATGAGGAAATAAAAAGGGGAGGTTTTTGTTTTCATTATGAAATGTATTTTCTACAGAATAGGATGAATCTAAAGTGACGCAAATGTCCGTCTGCACCCTTTGTGTAACAGATGAAGTGAAGCTCTGTGGACTGTAAGCTGTACTGAACTGAATACCAACATGACACTGTGTTCTGAACTCCTTCACCTGCTCTGCCTCTCACACTGTTCTACAGAGAACAGGTTCACCGTGTCTGACACTGCTGAGCTGCACATTTGTCTCCATTATATGTCCAAGACATGTTATCAGTGTGTCATTGTATCACAGCTGTGTGGCCTCATTACACACAGGTTTCACTCGGATCACATTACTGATCCAGACTTACAGGTTTGTTTCTGTTTGGAGCCGAATAGAATCTGTAAGGAGGAGTTTATTATGTCATGATTACACACAATGTTGAAATGTCTTCCGGCTTGCACACGTAGAAATGCATCTTGGATCTTTTGTAAAATAAAAGCCTTCTCCAAACAATCAGTTATAAAACTAAAGTCACAGTATTATTGATAATAATAATAACTTGAATTGATATAGCGCCTTTCATAACCTCAAGGTCACTTTACAAAGAAACATACAAGCACAAGACATAAAACATAAAACGGGGCAGAAATGGAAGTGTAAGTCGGGGGGAGAGAGTTATTGTTGGAAGGCGATGTTGAACAGATGACTTTTAAGGGTTGATGTGAATATGTTGAGAGAAGGGGCGTTGCGGATTTCTGCAGGGAGGAGGCGTGAAGGTGGAATGGAGATTAGGCCAGAGTCTGAGGATCGAAGGGTGCGGGACGGGATGTAAGGGTGGAGGAGATCTGTGAGGTACTGAGGGGAGAAGGCATGGAGGGACTTGTAGGTGAGGAGGAGGAGTTTGTAGGTGATGCGGGACTTGACCGGGAGCCAGTGGAGGCTGAAGAGAGTGGGGGTGATGTGTATTACACATGATTCATATGAGCTGATCTGTTACTAGCACACAGCTGTGTGCTAAAACACTTAGCATTTCCACTTTTCTAATGATAGAGTCTGGCTTGGATTTGTTTCAGATGTATTTCACTCCACGTTGTCAAAACTAGTCCCTACAGCCATGCATTTCTAATAACAGATTTTGCACTTACAATCAAAACAGAACTTATTCTAAATAGGATATAGGACATATAAAAAGGAAAACATTTGTGGAGATGAAATAGACCCTTGTCGTCGTCACCCTTAGACATGTATAGTGTTGAGATTTTCATTTCAAAACATTCATAATCTGATATCACACTGTCCTAGTCATGTTAGGAATCATTTCCTTAGGTCACATACTTGTGTCAGGTCTTTCTCTCCTTAATATAATACCAAATATTTGGGAAGCCATTGAAAAGCCTCCAGATGAAGAGGCTTACTGCAGGATCAATCTGTGAAGAGAATTGCCTCAGAATCGATGGTGTTTTCCCCTGTATTGTTTCTTTGTCTGTTGTTCTTGGCCGAGCCTTTAATAAAAACCTTAGTGTTGTCAGACATCAGTTCCAGCTTTCAACAGCATCTTTGTGATTTCCACAGAATTAATGCAACAACAAAAATATGGTAATTTTCCAGTTGGTCTACGTCAGCGTTTCTCAAAGTGTGGGGCGCGCCCCACTGGTGGGGCGCAGAGATGTGATAGGTGGGTCGCGAAAAAAAAAAATTATTTAAAAAAAAAGAAAAATTCAAATTTTTTTTTCACATTTATTTATTATTTATACACTGGTGGAATATCAAAACAACGGCCCGCCCGGGGTGCAAAACGTATCAATGAAAAGCGACCCTCTACCACACAAAACAACACCTGTAGATAACCCAATTTGTGTTCTTTGAAATTGAAAAGGATATTGCATTGTGTTTGTTACCTTCGTTGCAGTTGTATGTCTTAAGTGTAATTTGGCATGCTTTTATTTTGAAGGCAAGTTTACGCTGTTGACAGTTGTTGTTGCTATGGAAACAAGAAACGTTTCACAGCGGGCGGAACTTGTCATAAAGTCCGCGATAATAAAGCCCACCCATTTAGAGGGAAGATATGATTGGTCAATAATTGTACTGTCATTTGACATTACTCTCGTTCAGTTACTATAGCTGGCCCTCTGTGAATTCATAGCTGGACGTCCAATCAGCTCCTGTCTTCACAGACTCGCAGAGAGGAGCTTCTTTCATTTAACCCTTCACATTCAAACAGAAACTGAATAGGCAGATTCAAAGGATTTATTTCTTTGGAAATGTTATTTTAAATACAATTTAATCAAGTTATTTTCGGTAAAACTAATGACAAATATTACTAAAAACATATTTAAAAAAAATATATAAAGAAAAATATAATTTGTTTTAATGTTTTTAAATATTATTTTGTAGAATATCTTAGGCCCTCAGAGACAGGCTCGCCACTGGTAAAAAATCTCTCATACACACGTGTGAAACGCTCTCACAGACACACACAACAGCGTTGCAGTCGGGAAGAAAAGCAATGTGGAGCGAGAGAGCGAGAGAGCAAGAGAGAGAGCACACCTTTATCTATTTAATAAAGTTGTACAAAATAAAGTAAGAAATAATTCCAATGTGTACTATAGGACAGTAAAAAGTTTAACAGGGGAGTGATTAGTCAAATATGCATAAATAAAAAGAAAGAATGCTAACTAGGTAACATAAGATAAGAATAAACAAGTTTAAATGATTTGTTGTGATCATATTCTAAAGATGTTTGGATTATTGAAAAGTATACAGCTCCCTTTCATCTGAGTGTTGAGAGCTGTATCCATAAATTCATGTTGGGCTCAAAGTAGGGCTGCTCGATTATGGCAAAAATCATAATCTCGATTATTTGGGTCAATAATTGATATCACGATTATTAAAAACGATTAACCATTTACTTTGAAAAACATCAATTTATTGAAGAAAATAATTTGAAAAGTATGTTTTTAACAGTTGATTACCCTGAACTTTAAGTATAATTCAACTGAAAAACCTATTTAAAAAATAAATAAAATCGTTTTATTTCGATTATGTTGTTTTCATAATTGTTGCAAGCCAAAATCGTAATTGCGATTAAAATACGATTTAATTGAGCAGCCCTAGCTCAAAGTGCACCAGATTGATGCATTCAACATTTAAAAAAAATCTTCCTGGGGGTGCATGCCCCCGGACCACCAAATAAAGCAGGTTAAAATAATTAAATTGCATACATTTTATTTTAGTAAACACTGAAAACGGGTCCCACAGACCCAAACAGCACTCAAAGGTTAAAGGTAGCATATCATAATGTTAAAATGTGCTAAATATATACACTGCAAAAAAACAAAAAAGAGGAGTAAAAGTAGCTCACGACTTTGTTTTATTTTTTTAAAGTAGCTCTCATCCTAAAAAAAGTTGGAGACCCCTGTTATAGAACGATACATTTGACAATTTTAAGCTTGGCCTACCATTTTATTGGAGCGATGAGGAACAGGTGGGGCTTGAAAAGGCCCACCTGTTCAAAGTGGGGAATGACAGAAAAAGTTTGAGAACCACTGCACTATGGGATGCGCCTCATCGCGGAGCAAACAGAAGCATCAATCTCATTACGCCAATCCTGATTGGCTGGTGATCTTGACGTCAGCGTCAGGGAATCCACCCCCTATAAGTAGCTTGCGCTACGTCGCATGCGTCATTCAAAATAAGCACCTCTTCTCGCTTCACCATAGCAAGGAGGGCCGTCTGGTGAGACATCTCACTACATGTTACTCTGAGTCCTGGGGTTACGTAAGTAACCTATAGTTCTCATTCATAACACTCTGTTCGATGTCTCACTATGGGATTGTAGCTCCCGTATTGCCAGACGAGCTTATCTCGAAATTCACCAAACCAACCAGAACTTAACAGGTAGAGCTCTGACTCAACAAGGTGCCCAGCACTGCTCGGGCCACACTAGGAGCAGAGACGTCTAGCCTGTAAAAGCGGACAAAAGTGAGCGGCGAGAACCAGCTTGCCGCTGCACAAATGTCTTGGATGGAAACACCCTTGAACAAAGCCCAGGATGTAGCCAGACCACGAGTCGAATGAGCACGCAGACCCGTTGGTGCCTGCAAACCCTGACTCGTATAGGCCAAAGCAATTGCCTCCACAATCCAGTGGGAGAGCCGTTGCTTAGTAACAGGCTTGCCCTTCTGAGGGTTAGCCCAGGACACAAAGAGTTGGTCATTATGACGAAACTCTTTTGATCTGTCCATATAGGTGCGTAAAGCACGAACTGGACACAGCAAATCCGGCTGCTGTTCCCCGGAGGAACACAGCGGCGGAGGAAATGCCTCAATGTCAATTGGGGTACATGAACCAACCACCCTGTATAAAGGCAGGGTTGGGCTTCAACAACACTGTTGTTTGCCCTGGGGCGAACTGAGTGCATGAAGGATGTACAGATAGCGCATGAATGTCATGACTCGCTTGGCGGATGCCAGGGCCAGTAACAGCACTGTCTTGAGTGACAAGTGCTTCATGTCAGCTTCTTCAAGGGGTTCAAATGGGGTTAGAGTGAACCCATTTAAAACCACTGCCAAGTCCCATAAGGGCACCAGTGACCTGGAGACAGGGAGGAGCCTGCGAGCCCCTTTCATAAAACGGCAGACCAAAGGATGTTGGCTGGCCGTCTTTCCCTCAAAGCCCACATGGCATGCAGCAATAGCAGCCAGGTACACTTTGATCGTAGAGAAAGCTCTGTGTTTATCAATCAAGTCCTGTAGAAATGATAAAATCACCCCAACAGGACATTGAAAAGAGATGTGTCCTTTTTGAAGGCGCCACTCCTCAACACCCTCCACTTACAGTCGTAAAGAGACCTGGTGGAGGAAGCTCTCGCACTCTGAATAGTGTTTATCACCTTCTGAGGGAGTCCCACTGTATTCAGATTGTACCACTCACGGGCCAGGCCCATAGTGCCAAGCGCTCTGGGTGTGGGTGAAAGATCGCCCCCCCCCGCCTGAGACAGTATGTCCCTGCGTAGTGGGAGCTGCCATGGCTGCCCGCACAGCAGCTGATATATCTCCGCCAGCCAGTACATTGCAGGCCAGTGCAGAGCTATCATTTAATTTCATTTAATTTCAAACCTTTATTTAACCAAATTGGTCCCATTGAGATCATAGATCTCTTTTTCAAGGGAGACCTGCAGATATCCTATCAGGATAAGTGTGTGGCGTTGTTCCCTCACTCTGGCCAGAGTTGGGGTATCAGAGCCAGGGGTGAGAAAGCGTACAGAAGGCCCGGAGGCCAAACGTGCGCGAGCGCGTCCACACCTAACGGAGCGTTTAAATCACGCATTGAAAAGAAAAGCTGACATTGAGCATTTTCTTTCGATGCGAACAGATTTACCGCGGCTCTGCCATAACGCACCCACAGCTGACTCACAATCCTTGGATGTAGAGTCCAGTCTGCATATAGTGGTGCACTCTGGACAGCAGATCCGCCCCGAGGTTCATCACTCCTGGTACGTGCGTCGCTCTCAGAGAGAGGAGACGTCCGCCGCTCCATACGATCAGTTTGCGTGCCAGCATGTGTAACTGGAGAGAACGCAAACCCCTTTGGCGGTTTATATACGATATTGTGGTCGTATTGTCTGTCCTCACGAGGACATGATGTCCTCTGAGAAAAGGCAGAAAGCGTTTTAGGGTGAGGAACACCGCTAAAAGCTTCAGGTAATTTATGTGCGCCCGCTGGAGGTCTCTGCTCCAGAGACCCCTCACCGGACGACCTTCGTAAATACCTCCCCAGCCTGTCAGACATGCGTCCGTGGTGACCACATTCCGTGAAAGGACAGCACCCATAGGCACGCCCCGTACTAGAAAAGTCGGGTGCAGCCAGTGGCGCAGTGCCATTACGCATTTCACAGTAACCATTACTCTCCGCGCGCCATGACGCGCAGGGTTTAGTTTTAGAGCAGCTACCCAGCGCTGAAACTCTCTCATGTGTAAGCGTCCCAGTCGTACGACCAGGATGGCTGACGCCATGAGCCCCAGTAACCGCAGGCATGATCTGAAGAGAACATGTTTGCGCAGCTGGAAATGAGCGAGACAAGCTCTGAAAGCTTTCACTCTTTCCGCTGACAGGCGGGCTGTAAAGGGCACCGAGTTCAGGTGTAAACCCAGGAAGAGTACAGTCTGTGCTGAGCACAACATGCTCTTCTCTGTGTTTATTATGAAACCCAGGTTGAGCAGGTGCTTTACGAGGACATTTGTCTGCGTAATAGCCTCCTGCTCCGACTGTGCGAGAAGCAGCCAGTCGTCTAGGTAGGTCGCCAGGCGAATACCCTGTTGTCTTAACGGGGCTATCGCGGCTTCCGTACATCGTACAAACACTCTTGGACTGAGAGACAGACCGAAGGGAAGTACTCTGTATTCGTAACAGATCCCCTGGAATGCGAACCTCAGATATTTCCTGTGTGGGTAATACTGGGATGTGGAAATACGCATCTTTCAGGTCGACTGATGTAAACCAGTCGTTTTGTCGCACGAGACGCAGCAGAGATGTGTGAGTGAGCATTCTGAATTTGTATCTTTTTAGATATGTGTTCAGAACCCTCAAATCCAGTATTGGCCGAATTCCGTTCCTTCCCCGTTTGGGAACGAGGAAATACTTGGAATAAAAGCCGCTCTGACTCTGCTCGGCGGATACTATAGATATAGCCCTCTTTTCTAGAAGTGAGAGGATCTCTCCCTCTAGAATATGGGCTGACTCTCCTCGGGCTTGCTGAATCCAGAATGCCCGAGAAGCGAGGGGGGGTGACAGCGAATTGGAGTCTGTAGCCCGTGTTACTGTCTTGAAAACCCAAGCAGATGTATGTGAGCATCTCCCACTGTATGCTCCTTAGAGCCAGCGGAGATGTCACGTCTCTTACCCTCTGAGTCTCTATTTGTTGTGTTATGGGGCCCTCTAGTGTCTGAACACGGTGGTACCCCATTTCGACAATCCCCACCGACACTGCGCATGCGCGTGACGGTGGTGCCTTCACAGACCCGTCTATTAACCAATACTGTGACATGTGTTTTTGCGGACTTGAGGATGGTGTTGAGGCATGTCTCGAGGCAGCGGGAACACATCTAGAGCTGGGGAACCGTGGACTTCCAGCTCTGTCACAGAGGGGAGAAGGGGGGGCTGTCAGTCCGCCCGCTTCTTCTTCCTCGACTGCTGGCCGAAATTCTGGGTTGGCTGCGCCTGGGCTGCAGCCGGAACCGGAGATTTTCTAAGCCAACTCGCCCTCGTCTCCTGCCTGGGCTGGGGACTCGGGGCGGGCTGCCGGGCTGTCCAGCCGCTGTGAAGGCAGCGGCTGGACCCTTCGAGGGAGACAGAGGTGGAGGGCCTCGTCCTCCTTCTTTTTCGACTCGCATCTCCTCTGCATGGAGGTGAGAGCGGAGCCGAAAATCCCCTCGGGAACGATGGGCATGTCTAGCACATCCTCCTTTTCCCGGTCTGGGAGGTTGGTGCGGTTGAGCCATCTAGCTCTTTCCTGCACCACCATGATCCCCATTGCCTTGCCCGTGGCCTGGACGGCGCAGCGTTGAACACGAAGACAAATGTCTGTGATCGCGGCCATTTCGTCCAGAACGTCCCGTCCAGGATTGCTTGACAGATCCTCGCAGAGCTCCGCTTGGTATGCGGTTAGCAGCGAGGAAACGTTCAAAGCCCTGGCGGACAACGCTGCGGCTCGATAGGACCGTTCAGTCATGGTCGACTGGAATCGGTCCGCCTTCGCTGGCAGCGTGGGGTTCCTGCTTGGTGACGGGACCAGCCTCGGTAGGAGGTGGGCTGCCACCAGAGGTTCTATAGGCGGTATGCGGAGAAGGCCGAGCCTCTCCATACCGTCACAGTCTAGGGAGGAGGCACCCTGGATTGGGGCCTTGTTGCTAAAGGGCCGGTCTCTCCACGAGACCGACGCCTCATCCAACATCTCCGGGAAGACCGGAAGGAGTTGCCTCTTTGTCCTCGTTGCTTGGGGAAAATGTTTCCCCTCGTAACGGGACCTGGAGGTCTCCTTGGCCATTTCGGGCCATGGGATGTCTAGTCTGGACGCGGCACGCTGACACACGGCCTGCAGGTCCATGCTCAGACAGGGCGAAGCTGGTGTGCTATCGCCCGGGTGAGCAGCCATCGCTCCCGGCTTTGCAGCCTGAGCCGATGACATGAAGATATCGTCTTCTTGCTCATCCGAATCAGACAGGAGGAACTCAGAGGCACCCTCTTCGTCCTCCATATAATCCAATTCCAGGACATCCTCCGCGGGCGAAACCATGGTAAGGTCCAGCCGGGAGCCCCAGCTTGGTAAAGCGTGGGGCTCCGAGGGAAAGCAAGCTAGCAACAGGTGTGTTGTTAGCTTGAAAAAATCAAAACCGTACCTTAATTTCCGAGGAAAGAAACGGCGAGGTCGATTATAATACTAACTGGTGTGTTAGCATTAACAGTCTTCTTGCAAAGCAGAAGAGTAGCCGGCGAGCGCCCGTCGACCGAAAGTTAGCTTTGGGTTCAGTCTGTGGACTGTTAAGCTAGCCCGGCTACCATCGAGATGTGCTCTGAAGCGAGAAGAGGTGTTTGAATAACGCATGCGACGTAGCGCAAGCTACTTATAGGGGGTGGATTCCCTGACGCTGACGTCAAGATCACCAGCCAATCAGGATTGGCGTATTGAGATTGATGCTTCTGTTTGCTCCGCGATGAGGCGCATCCCATAGTGAGACATCGAACGGAGTGTTATGAATGAGAACAGCAGAGCTGCCTGCACTGAGTGAGTGTGTGAGGAAGTCGTGGATTGGTTAATTTGGACCAATCAGCGGGGGCTTAACGTAACGGCTCCGCGGACGTAAAGTAACGGCTCCACGGATTGGCCCATTTGGTTCCGGCTACCGCATGACCGTATCGCGTCATAGTTCTGGGTGTGGCTACTGGGTGTTCACACGTCACAATGTCCAGGAAGAACATGGAAGAAGGTCAAATAGTTCCAACGAGGCGTTTTGGGGAGGTATTTTCTGTGTTAGAGCTTTACTCCCAACAGGGTGCACTTTGAGGGTTTTGACTCTGCAGCCCATTTACATGCATAAAAACCTTCATAACACACAAGGGGACGGGTAATAACCGGAAAAGCACGACATGTCTCCTTTAACAATAACACACAATTATCCTTGTTTTTATTTATTTGTTTAATTCTATAATATCAGGCAGCCGTTCCTCAGAAACTGAATTTCAAAATAAAGTCACCGGAAACAGACCTAGGCCTATAAGGGACATTTCGAGCATCATTGCTGCGATACACACCACAAACCCACTGAACTGATTACCCAAGATCCTCAGCTAGAAGCTCGGTGATTGGATTGTTTAGCCGCAATGCACGTTGAAGGTCATCACATAACGGCATTGCAATACACGGTTTGGCTGCATTAAATATTACACATCTGTTCTTTATTTATTGAGCCCTGAGAAGAATTCTAGATAAACTGGAAGAAATGCCACCGAAACTGAAAACGTGACGTGATCTACGTCACGTTTTCAGTAAATATATGATAAATATATAATATAAATATATCAGCAATTAAACAACATCAGCAATTAAACAACATCTTCAATTTCTCTTCACAATATACGTCTCCTTGCAGTATCAACATTAATTCGGCTGACTTTTATATAATATAATATAAGAATGTAAATACTGAGTTGAGAGAATAGTCAGGGGATTTGGGTGATGGGAGACACATCTATGGAATCACAATTTTAACAGCTTACCATTAACTGTTAAGCCCCAAAGCCCCCCTTTTTTCCTTCACGACACTGTGTCTCAGGGTATCTTAGTATTTAAGAACCTATTAATGTGTTATACCAGATTAACGGGAAGAATCTCAGCTAACTGACGATGCAAACAATTTTTACCAAAACAAAACACAAGTCTCATAACAAGCATCTAAATGACCCCTGAGCGAAAAATGCTAACGCACTTTGGCACAGAACTCAAGATAAAAGATACCCTTATTACTTATCGTAGCTGCACATACAAGATATCCAATTAAAGCTGAGGTTCCAAAGATTATTTAGGTATAGTATCATCACTGAGTGATCCGAACTCGCGACAGGGGAAGCAAATACAGACATCACAACACGTACCTTTACGGGGCTTTTACAGGGGATCGTCTCACCGTAGCTGTCAATCTGATCAAAATACTTGTTCAATGGCATTAAAACGAGAAAAAACGCGACTAAATCGGTTAATCCATAGGTTGATAATGTTTCTGTTGATTTGAAAAAATGATTTATAATCCATAATTCAATTTTTATGTAAAAATCGGACAGTAAAAATGAGCTGCTAATGGTAGCCACCAGAGTTATCGCAGCTTCCGGTTTTGGCTATGCTGTTGAGTTGAGTTTTTTGTTGCAGCTATGCGTCAGTCTCACACACATTACCAAATAAGGAGTATGTGGGAGTTCCCCTCGATTCAATTGGCTCTGACTGTTAGAAAGAAATGTCAATCAGCAAAATCGAGCAAGGGGGGCCTCAACCCTGTCTCCTAAAAATTACGTTCCCACAGAACTAAACTGCATTCTCAATTACGTTTAGCTAAAAACGTAATTTCTCCCACGTTACGTTTGTTATGAACGTATCTCAAATACGTATCTTAAATACGTTTATTTTCTACATATCTTTGCCATTTATTGTCTTGCTTATAATAATGATAATAGTCATTTATAAATATCATTTTAGATCACACATTTGAAATCGACAATCGGGCTCGATATATGGTTAAATTCAAATCAGTAGGCGAGGCTGTAATTTCGCCAGCTGTTATTCTCATGAGCGAGGCAGAAAATAATAGTTTTAACATGCCAAAATGATGCTGTGTCGTTTATTGCACCTCAAACGTTAAAACAAATCCAGAGTTACGTGTTTCTGTACTTCCTCTAAGAAGAAAGGACAGTAACAGAAGATCTCTGTGCCTTCAGGCGTGATCGCGGTTCAAATGACAGCGTTGGTTTCCCCAAAAGTGGGCGGGGCTGTAAAGTGACGTAGATTTTACTCTCATCTATTATTCAAAACCATTCTATTTATTCTAACGTAAATGACATGCCAGTGTTTTATCTTTTTATTTATTTGTTTTTATTTTAAATCGTATAATGTCGGACTTTTTTTGCCGTCTGTGAGGAAAATAAATGGGGCTTAAAGCCTCAAAATACTGAAATCTGTATTTTTTTAATCTTTTTTTCCTTCTAATTTGTTATTATTTTCTAAATAACACACAATTATCCTTGTTTTTATTTATTCGTTTAACTCTATAATCTTGGGCTTTTTAGCATGCTTTTTAGCCGTAACTAAAGTCACCCGAAACAGACGGGACATTTCGAGCGATACACACCACAAACCCACTGAACTGATTACCCAAGATCCTCAGCTTGAAGCTTGTTGATTGAATGTTTTAGCTGCAATGCACGCTGGGATATGGTGTTAATAAGATATGATATCCGAAAACATTTTTAAAAAATAAAATACTTTATTCCGAGTGTTCTTGCTTTTCTCTTTGAAAGTCATCACATAACGACATTGTAATACACGGTTCGGCTGCATTAAATATTACACATCTGCCGTAGTTCTTTATTTATAGAGCCCTGATGAGAAGACTTCTGGACAAACTTGAAGAACTGCCGCCAAAACTTAATATGTGACGTGGATCATAATATATCAACAATTAAACAACATCTTACGTTCTCATTCATAACACTCCGTTCGATGTCTCACTATGGGATGCGCCTCATCGCGGAGCAAACAGAAGCATCAATCTCATTACGCCAATCCTGATTGGCTGGTGATCTTGACGTCAACGTCAGGGAATCACCCCCTATAAGTAGCTTGCGCCACGACGCATGCGTCATTCAAACACCTCTTCTCGCTTCAGAGCACATCTCTATAGTAGCCGGACAAGCTTAACGGTCCACAGACTGAACCCAAATATAACCATTTCGGTCGACGGGATTTCAATACTAACGCCAGTTAGTATTGAAATCGACCTCGCCCTTCTCTTCTCCGGAAAGTAAGGTAGGTCTGATTTTTTCAAGCTAGCAACACACCTGTTGCTAGCAACACACCTGTTGCTAGCTAGCTTCCCCTTACTACCGTCACCACGGTAGCGAGGACGCTTTTCTTTTTCTCTCTCACGGAGGAGAAAAGGATTAGAAGTATATTGACACACCAGTCATATTCTTTGAGAACAAAGGACCCCACCGTCCGTTTTTCTCCGGATTAAGGACGGGTTGGTAACTTTTCTCTCAACGACGTACCTGTTACGAGCGGGTCCTCTCCATGCCACGAGGCGAACAAGATGGACGCCTCTCCCCCTCACACCAGAGGAGTCAGGGACTCGGAGGCTCGGTCATGCGGCTGCGGGTTGAAGATAGCAGGCACAGACTCACACCAGGTCTGCTCGTCCTGCCTCGGGCTGGAACACGCCCGGGATATCGACAACCCCGGCTCGTGCGGGCATTGTGCCCGTTTCACCGAAAGAGCCTCCACCGGCGGCTAGCACCCAAGCTAGCTTGTTGGAACAGGACTCCCTCATGTCCACTGATTCGCCGTTTGGCAATCAAGACACGGGGGCATCTGCCGCAGAGACTGAGCCCCTCACTGTGTCGGTCTGGGGCTCACTAACAGCTGCAGCTGCGGAACCGGGATCCCCGCCTTGTCAGGCCGGGACCCGGTGGCGGCAAGAGACGCGGGAACGGAGCCCCACGCCTCACCAGGCGGGAGCTCCTGGCGAGACCTCACCATGGTCTCGCCCGCGGAGGATGTCCTGGAATTAGACTACATGGGGGACGAAGAGGACACCTCTGAGTCCCTCCTGTCTGATTCGGATGAGCAAGAAGAAGATATCTTCATGTCATCGGCTCAAACGGCAAAGCCGGGAGCGATGGCTGCTCTCCCCGGGTGATAGCACACCAGCTTCGCCCTGTCTGAGCATGGACCTGCAGGCCGCGTGTCAGCGCACTGCGTCCAGGCTATATATCCCATGGCCCGAAATGGCCAAGGAGACGGCCAGGTCCTGTTACGAGGGGAAAACATTCTCCCCAAGCAACGAGGACAGGGAGG